>NW_015506440.1:156811-174984 GCF_001515645.1 Sinocyclocheilus grahami | reverse complement strand
ATATATATATATATATATATATATATATATATATATATACTAACTAATTAATAACTTATAAGGTAAAAGTTTAATATATTATAATAATTTTTTTTTTTTTTGCTCGAGAATCTCTCGGTCACCATCTGGGACTCAACCAGAATTCTTGGGAGTTTCTTAGGATGTATGCGGTCCCACAGAGTATGGTCTTCTGTGCTTCGAAGCACAACTATCACAACTGTCACTAACTTTGTTCTCGTGTTCCGGGATCTGCTGATTTTGATGCCCAGGCTCTAGGACTTTATGAGCTTGTTGTTCTCTTTCTCGACTAAATTGAGGTCTACTTGTATTGCCACGTCAATGAGCAGACACATCTTGTCCTTCTTGTTGTGGAAATGTTTGAGGATGTTGAGTCCAGGTGGTTTGCACTGATGGTCAAGTCGGTAAACACACCCTTGTCACACATGATGGTACAGTCGTGAGTGTTCACTACTGGTTGTGGGACATTCTCATACCACTTGTCAGGCACTTCAACACCAAGTTCTTTGCAAATTGTCTAATGGATATAGCTTGCAAGCAAGTGTGGAGCAACCGGAAATTATATGACTGACTGTTTCCTCAGTTACTCCACACATTCTACATCTACTGTCGACCTGCAGGTTGAGGATCTTGCATTGGTGGTACCTGGTGTTAAAGGGTTAGTTCACCCAAAAATTAGCCCTTGAATTACTCACCCTCAAGGCATCCTAGGTGTATATGACTTTCTTTTTTCAGACAAATCCAATCGGAGTTATATAAAAAAAAATTGTCTTTGATCTTCCAAGCTGTTTAATGGCAGTCAGCGGGTGTTGCAGTGCATCAGTCCAAAAGAAGTGAAATAAAGCGCATCCATTCATAATAATAAAGTGCCTCACGTGGCTCTGGGGTGTGAACAAAGCCCTCCAAAGACAACGCCGACCTCATACGTCATCCGAATCCATTTTGAATATGGATATTTTTCTTACAAAAACGCATTGATTCGCTACAGGAGGCCTTTGTTCACCCCCCGGAGCCGTGTGAAGCACTTTTTTTAATTATGAATGAATGCGCTTTATTTCACTTCTTTTGGACTGATGCACTGCAACACTCGCTGACTGCCATTAAACAAGACAATCGAAGATCAAAGACAATTTTTAATATAACTCCGATTGGATTCGGCTGAAAGAAGAAAGTCATATGCACCTAGGATACCTTGAGGGTGAGTAATTCATGGGCTAAATTTCCTTTTTGGGTGAACTAACCCTTTAAGTGCTTGATCCTGGGCGGCGATGATTAGGCTCTCCGTTTATCCTTTCAGGCCGGATTTTCCAAGCTAGACTGGCTTCCTTGTCTACAAATGGCTCATTCAGATATTTAAAGAACTTGCCATGGATAGCCTTCTCCTCCTTCACAGACTTGATCCAATCTCGTTTTATATTTTTTCTCAGTATATGACCTTCGTCCAGAGAACTCCCGCTCGGCTTTCCACCCACAGTTTTAGCACTCTCTGGATGATCCTCTTGTCTGGGAAGACCATAGTGTTTGCGGATCTCATTCGCCGTTTTCATCAGGGAATACTTGATTTTGCTGACTCCATGCTTCTTCACCATCTTCATGAGCTTATCGCTACCTCGCTCAATGTATTTGCTAAGGCTGACTATGGCGATGTTGTACACGGACTCACAAGCTCAATAAGCCTGCGGCCACAGTCGCTTGATGTATAATCGGTTTGCGTCTGCTTTAGGATGGTGCATACCATTCATCGTTACCAATTTCCTCATCTTCCTGTCCATCTTCCTGATCTCCACTACTCTCCAGTCCACCATGCTGAAGCTGTATGTGGGGACAGGGACTGCTAAACTGTTGATAGCACTGATCTTGTTCTTGACATTGAGCTTGCTCCTAAGTACTAGGCGGACTCGGCAGTAGTACTCCTTAGCAAGCTTACTCTTCATCTCATTGTGCTGAATACCATCGCCTTAGTCAATGCCCAGGTACTTGTACACTTTGTCCTGCTTTCCTACAAAGGAGATGTGAAGGTCTATCAGGGTTTCTGCAGGCAACTTTAAGACGAAGTAAAGAACATTTAAGGAAGGGCACACAATATGTCTGTATGGCCTCTGAATAGCAACGTCTTGTATTATCAACGCTTTGAAGTTTCAGATCTCTATTACGTTTTAGATCTCCAAATATATGTAAATCTCTATGCTCAAAACCACAAGAATATAAAAATAACTTTTATTGTAGCTTCAGATCACACTGCAAAAAAGTGGCATTCCTCCTCAGTAATTTTGTCTTGTTTTCCAGTGCAAATGTCTAAAGATTTTTAAAATGCATTTACTTGAGAAGCAAAATGACATGTTTTCTGGGAAATTGATCAATGAATGATGAATGTTTTTTGATTAAAACAAGAACAAATATTTGCCCACAGGCTCAGAAAAATCTACTTAATTCAAAGGGAAAATAATTTTCATTCCTCATATTTGTTTTTATTTTAAGCACAAACTCACTACAATTTTGATCAATTTCTCAGAAAACAAGACTTCATATCTTCCTTTTGCATCTTCAGTAACTGTATCTTGATTTAAGGATGTTTAGATGTTTGTACTGGAAAACAAAACAAAAATACTAAAGAAAATAATTTTTTTTGAAGTGGATGCATCATTTAATGCCAATTTAACACTTTCTGCTTCGATTTAACACCTTTTTAAGGCCTTAATTTGTGGAAGGGGCAAATTAATGCTCTTTATGGTCTGTGGAAACCCTGGTCTATAAACAAAAACTGAACAAATACATTGCAAATGCTGTTAGGTTTTGCACCATTTTTAAACACCTCTAATTTTATGGTACTGTCGTGCAAAAAAAAAAAAAGATTTTTGAAGCACTAATATATAATGTAGCATCTTATTTAATGAGTAAATGTTATACAAAAGCATTTCGAACCACAGGACACAGACAAGCAGGGCTCTACAGTGCGACCATTTCAGTCGCATTTGCGACTGAATTTTAAGGCTAATTTTTTATCAAATTTTGTATTATTGATTAGAAGGTGCTCCTAAATTTTTGACTGTGCTCCTAAATTTGTTTTAATTTAAGTGCTCCTCAAAAGAAAAGTAAGCGAAGAGCCCTGACAAGCAAGGCTTTGTTCTTACCTGCTCCTCAAATCCCACCATGTCCATGGCGTTACACACTTCAGCATATTTCACACGCCAGGCCTGAACCACGTCTTCCTGCCCAAACCTGCCATTCAAATAACTGACAAGAGCAAAAAGATGTAAGCTTACTGTTAGGTTTTCAGGAATATGATTTATATGCAAAGTTTTGATACACAAACAGATGTGCTTTGAAAAGACAATATTTGGTGACTACAGTTGTGTTATGGGTTAAACAGGTTATCATGCAATTCACTGAACATCAACACAAAAAAGCAGGTAAAAAACAGAAAATCTATTGAAGCTTGTCAAAGACTAAAATATTAAATACATGAAAACGTATAAAATTTAAAACTGGACGTTTATTTGAAATTAAAGACTCACACCTATTTTCAGTACAATAGTGGAGTAATTAAGATCCCCGACTTTTTTTTTTTTACAGTAAAAATATATGAAGTAACAGTGAATTCTACTTGGCTGATTCAGAAGATGAGAAACCCATTTTACCCTCAAAGGGGTTTGAAAACCAGACATAAACAAAAAGAATTGGCTCTTTACCTCAAGTACAAATAGCTATAAAGTATATTATTAGATACTATTAATTCTATATAATACGATTAATGCTATAGAACTGTATAGGAGTTCATAATTTCTAATTTTTTATATATTTTCGTCTCTGACAACCTGTAATAGAGGTGTTATGGTTTTGCATGATTCTTTAGTATGTTTATTTAGTGTTAATTTTTGGTGAATTGCATAGAAACCAATAGAAGTCAATCTGATTTCCAGCCAGGATTAATAGCTAAATAAAACTAAAACTGAAACTAAAGTTAATACAATAAAACCATTTTCGTTGCTTGAAATAAAATAAATGTTGACTGAAATAAAACATATATATTTTTTTATTTCAGCTAGTTGCTAAGGCAATATTTATATTGCCTATTTTAATTTAGTTTCACTTGATGTACTAAAATAATTATAATAAAAAAAAAAAAAAATATATATATATATAGTATAAAAACAAAAACTACTAAGATGGAAAAAAAAACAGTCCCTAAAGCTTTTGATAAAATTAAGATGAAAATAGAAAATATAAAGAAAAGATTCAAAATATTATAAAAAATATATATAATAGTATGAAATTTAAATTACAGTTTCCAATACAAGTGACGTATGTTTTTGTATGTAACATGTTGTATGTAAAAAAAAAAATAATAATAAAAAAACCGGAGGGTTCATATGATGCGATTTCAATTGTTCCTTTCTCTTTGGTGTTACAAGCTTTTGGTGCATAAAGAAGATCTGTAAAGTTGCAAAGACTAAAGTCTCAAATCCAGAGAGATATTCTTTATAAAAGTTAAGGGTCAACCACGCCTACCTAAAACACCTCGTTCTAACACGCCCCCACATGTCTACGTCACGATGTGGGAAGATTTGCATAACGCCGCCCAAATGTTCACGCAAAGAAAGAAGGCGTAACTTTTATTCTCGCTGTAGTATTGTTGCTGCCGCCGCCATGTCGTAGGGATTAAAATATCTATCTTCGTAATGACATTTTTCTAACTTTCTTAAAAGTATGTAAAAATGTAAAAATCGTGCTACTGTAGTACATTTACTCAAGGCTCAGACCAATTTTTGTCGCACTGTACAGCCCTATCAAAACCTGTTCCAGATTGCAGATTCGGGAGCAGCTCAATTTCACGTCCGCCTTTCTTCAGGTCACTCCACACAGTCGTTCACAGAAATATGTCAACAACTAGACTTTATCGTTATTATCGCGGGAAGACGAATTCTTACCGTGTGGAAAATTTTTACCGGTATATCGCAAACGGTAAGATATCGCCCATCCCTACCCCACTGGATGCAACAAATGCCTCATTTATAATGAGTTTTAATGTTTTTGTCTCGTCGTTCCGGCCTGACAGGGCATCACAATATGGTGAGGGGCGTAACATTTCAGTCACACGCTTGAGGTATTCGGCCAATCACAACGCACTGGATAGCTGGCCAATCACAGCACACCTCGCTTTTTCAGACCGATGATCTTTGTAAAAATAGACGCATTTCAGAAAGACGGGGCATAGATGAGAAACAATAATGTACAGTATGTGGGAAAAAATTTGTTTTTGTAACCTTATAACGGCATAAACACATTTCATTACACCAAATAATGTTCATTTTAGCAACATCATATGACCCCTTTAACACTGAATTAAATAACTTCAATTGTATATTAGCCTAATTTTGGAACATTTTTAAAAAATATTTTTATTGAACAGAATATGTAACTCGAGCCTTGCGTGCTCTTGTGAACTTGTTCAAATCACTGTAACGCACAACCTTGAGTGTTTTCGAATGCGTCTCAACCCATCAGATCTTTGCATCACCTGACAATGTTTTGTATCGACCTTTTACACAATGAATCCTTAGCCGTACTAAGAAACATGACGTCCGTACCACAAATAGTTCTGTAGGAGTTGTCGTGTGACACACCTCTAATAAACTGCATGGGTAAGATGCTAATCTATGACGCGCATCGTAAACAACGTTGCTGATCCGGTTTCAAAAGCACATGACATCACAAGTGACTCACCGGTAGTGCGTGGGGTCCAGGAGGCCGTATATCTCTTTATCCTCCATCGAGATGCCAGCCAACATGAAGTAGAAGATGTGGAAGTTCTGCTCTCCCTCATCCTGATGAACCACACGGGATTTCTCCAGGAGGTACTCATTGATTTTTGCCCCTTTGACTACAAAAACACAGAAACTGAGGTTAATGTTCAATCAAAGAAGATTGAATTGATTTATTGGTCTAGAAACACGCCCAATGGATGTTATATGATCCATTACGGTCAGTGGGAAGAGCGTTATCTTTTCTGTCTGTCGTAAACAAACCTGAAGAGTTCTGGAAGCGGAGCTGGATGTATTTCCCGAAACGACTGCTGTTGTCATTCATGACCGTCTGAGCGTTTCCAAAGGCCTCGAGAAGTGGATTCACCTGTTTATAGACACAACCAGACGCAATCATGTTAGGCAGAATCTAAACATAGAAATAGGAAGCGTTGCTTTTAAAAAGCATCCCAGAATGCACCACAAAGCTGGTTGAGAGAACGGCGATACGTTTTAGTCACAACACCAATTTGTTCACTATAATTAGTTTTCTTATCAAACTGCTTGGCAATAGCACATGATTAAAATGGATAAATAAACTTCATTCATTATTTCATTTCACACACACACACACATATATAAAATGTGTGTACATGTATATACACATTATAAGCACATACACATATACACTATATATGCATACGCCATTACATTTTTAATATATACAAACACATACACATACATATATATTCACAGTGGTGTGAAAAAGTGTTGGCCCCCTTCCTGATGTCTTTTTTTTTTTTGCATGTTTGTCACACTTTAATGTTTCAGATCAAACAAATTTAAATTTTAGTCAAAGATAACACAAGTGAACACAACATGCAGTTTTTAAATGAAGGTTTTTATTAATAAGGGAAAACAAAATGCAAAACTACATGGCCCAGTGTGAAGTGTTTGCCCCCCTATTAAAACTGTGGTTTATCACACCTGAGTTCAATTTCTCTAGCCACACCCAGGTCTGATTACTGCCACACCTGTTCGCAATCAAGAAAACTCTTAAATAGGACCTGCCTGACAAAGTGAAGTAGACCAAAAGATCCTCAAAAGCTAGACATCATGCCGAGATCCAAAGAAATTCAGAAACAAATGAGAAAGAAAGTAATTGAGATCTATCATTCTGGAAAAGGTTATAAAGCCATTTCTAAAGCTTTGGGACTCCAGCGAACCACAGTGAGAGCCATTATTCACAAATGGCAAAAACATGGAACAGTGGAGAACCTTCCCAGGAGTGGCCGGCCGACCAATTTTACCCCAAGAGCACAGCGACGACTCATCTAAGAGGTCACAAAAGACCCCACAACAACATCCAAAGAACTGCAGGCCTCATTTGCCTCAGTTAAGGTCAGTGTTCATGACTCCACCATAAGAAAGAGACTGGGCAAAAATGGTTCCAAGATGAAAACCGCTGCTGAGCAAAAAGCATACATAAAGGCTCGTCTTGATGATCCCCAAGACTTTTGGGAAAATACTCTGTGGACTGACGAGACAAAAGTTGAACTTTTTGGAAGGTGTGTGTCCCATTACGTCTGGCGTAAAAGTAGCACTGCATTTCAGAAAAAGAACATCATACCAACAGTAAAATATGGTGGTGGTAGTGTGATGGTCTGGGGCTGTTTTGCTGCTTCAGGACCTGGAAGACTTGCTGTGATAAATGGAACCATGAATTCTGCTGTTTACCAAAAAATCCTGAAGGAGAATGTCCGGCCATCTGTTCGTGACCTCAAGCTGAAGCAAACTTGGGTTCTGCAGCAGGACAATGATCCAAAACACACCAGCAAGTCCACCTCTGAATGGCTGAAGAAAAACAAAATGAAGACTTTGGAGTGGCCTAGTCAAAGTCCTGACCTGAATCCTATTGAGATGCTGTGGCATGAACCACAGCGGTTCATGCTCGAAAACCCTCCAATGTGGCTGAATTACAACAATTCTGCATAGATGAGTGGACCAAAATTCCTCCACAGCGCTGTAACAGACTCACTGCAAGTTATCACAAACACTTGATTGCAGTTGTTGCTGCTAAGGGTGACCCAACCAGTTATTAGGTTTAGGGGGCAAACACTTTCACACAGGGCCATGTAGCTTTGGATTTTGTTTTCCCTTAATAATAAAAACCTTCACTTAAAAACTGCATGTTGTGTTCACTTGTGTTATCTTTTACAAATATTTAAATTTGTTTGATCTGAAACATTGAAGTGTGACAAACATGCAAAAAAATAAGAAATCAGGAAGGGGGCCAACACTTTTTCACACCACTGTATATTTATAGCTAATTCTAAATCATGTTAATTTCTACCAGGTGTCTGTTAGAGATCACTACACTGGAGTACAGAGCACTATTAATTGTTCTTCATGCGCACAGTAACTGAAATTTAAAACTGTTAAAAGAAAAGGCTCAAACTAATGCACAGATTTAATACACTATGCATCAGAATCTCTTCCCTTTGTGCTTATATTTTATATATAATTATATTTACTTGTTTTTCCATGAATATATATTACAATACAAAAAGCAATGTGTAACATTTGACCAGATTACACCCATTTACTTTAATTTTTTTTAAAGTTTAGATTTTATAAAATTATTATGAACTCATTTTTGTAGAGTAACTTTTGCTGCTGAATTATCCACTAACCTAGTTTAGAATAGTATTTTTCTCATAGATGATAATATATTTCTTTAATTTGTTATTTTTCTTTATAATGAAGTTGTCTATATTTAGTAGAATGTGTGTAATACACAAAAGAGTGATGATCCGGTGGACACACACTGAGGTATAGAAAGAAAGAAAAAACTGTGCTGGTATCAGAATTGTCCAATACTCAGAACTTTGATATCAGATCGGGATCGGTTCTGAAAAAATGGTATCGTGCCATCCCAAGATATAATAAACCTGTTAGGAAAATATGAACTGTTGTTAGAGAGGAATTGAGGAACAATCTTTTAAGCTGTGCTCAGTCTACTATAATAACTAGATTTATAGCAGTATGTCAACTATTGACTCAGTTGGGTTTATTTTATTGGCCATTTAGACCAATTTTATTAATTATATTTTATTTATTAATGATCAGCTACTGAGCTATGAAAGAGCAGCCTCTGAGCAATAAGACTCTCCTCTGGGACTATATTGACAACTTTGCTTTTGAACCAACAAGCAAGAGAGCAAAAGGAAGCAGGGAATCTGGACTGTTGAATCTCCTAAAACCAGTTATTCCACTTCAGAGGGCAAGAACAAAGTTTGCTCACTTCTCTATGCAAACATACTGTACCGTGTGACAACAGAAGGTTTTCTTCAAGATAACAGTCTTACACTTTAAAGCACATCACACATCGTAGGAACAGGATGTTGAAATGTGTTATACGGAAGCACAAAAGCAGAAAGAGAAGTCACATGGAGCAAAGCCAACTCCATGCGCAAATGGGGGTCAAAGTGTATCACGTCCTGATCAGGTAATATAACAGCAAGAGTCTTATGCAATGCTTTAGAGAGTCAAGGTCACTTCCTTCCAAGGAAATTTTCTCAGATGTCTCTCTGAACTCCCCCAGACATCCGGTCTTCTTGATAGAGTTTTGTAAAGGCTTGGAAACACTCTCAGACATGTCAACATTTTGACTTAACTGACAGTGAGAGTTTGAAATGGGACTATCTGTTTGTCTGACCGATGGCTGATGGATGAAGCGTTCGGGAAACCAGTTTAAAAACCTGTTTTTGTTACATTTGCAGGGACTAGTGATGCAGAAAGTACATGCTTCACCTTTAAGAAATGCTCAGATATAAATGTTAATGGAACATCCTTATGTTTTAGTATAAGTATAAACATTTTAGTGGGCAATGAATGCAGATTTTTTTTTATGTCCAATGCAATATTTAAGAAACCATGGTGGCTGACGACCTATATAACATAAGGCTCTGAAATTAAATTAATATTTATTTTACATAGTATTTACTAAAATAAGTATAAATAAATAAATTTGATAAAAATAAAAATCTGTAAAATAAACAGATTTATAAAATGTTTATTTAGGAATTTCTATACACGCACACACACAAATCAATTATAAATCAATATTTGTGATGATATAATCACATATTAACAATCCTTAATTTCTAAATACTATGTTTATAATTTAATATTTATATATACATATAATAGTATCAATTATACTTCTATTTAATCATTTAAAGATTGTGTGTGTGTGTGAATTAGAATTTAGAATTAGAAATAAATACAAAAATCAAAACTTCATGAAAAAAATAATACATCTGATAAACAGATAAACTTGTGTAGAAGTTTGTGACATGACATGTTTATTAGATATTCAATTACTTGTTTAAAATATGTATTTACTGAATGTTGTCAAAATAAAAGTCTCTCACAACACTTATCGACTAAACAGAACAATTCTATGTCAAATATCAGCTGATAATATCAGCAATGGGAATATATTGATCAACCACTAAAACATTTTCCCAACGTTGTGCAAATTTGTTAGAACGTCACATTGATCTCAATGTTCGGAGCACCAACAATATGCAAAAACCTTTAATAGTTCCCAAAATAGTTATAATGTTCAAATAATGCAAATGGTAAAGCCTAAAGATGAAACGTTTGAACTTTTGGAACGTTAGAATTCAACATTTATAGAACATGAATAAGAACATTGTGCTAACATTTCTATTCACATTAGAGAAACTGGGCAGCTTAACCTTCCCACAATCAAAACAGAAAATGTTTTGACAACACTCATTTGTGAAAGTTGTAGATCTTTGCAAACATATGTAAAGTATTGAAGTGTTTGGGATGTGGTTTTTAATGATGAGACCTTTTTTGTAATCAGGCTCTCAAAAAGTATATAAAAATTTGGATATAGATTTATCGGCCAACATATCGGTTATCGGCTTTCAAAAATAAAGAATTATCGGTTATCGGTATCGGCCAAAATGTTCATATCGGTGCATCCCTACGATCTACTGTTAAACTGCATATGAACGTAAACACTCCAGGGTGAAAAAGATACTTTATTGCTCACTCTCTCTGCTAAAAAAAAAAAAGTTCTGCAAACAAACCATGAACCTACAGTAAAACCGCAGCAATTACAGTAACTACAAAGAACAGCCTAACAGATATCAATAAATATTGCCTTTCAAAATAACCAACCATCAGAAGTGAGCTCACTCAAAAACACATTGTCATTTACAACTTGTTTAAGCAACATTCTCATTTCATCAGAAGTGACGTGCCAAAAAACTGGACATTTCATTGCCTAAAAGTGCATCTCACAATAATGTCAGTTTCAATGATCTGAAGCAACACAGGAAACTTGTTTAGTTTATACACTGTGGTTTTTTTTTAGCTATGTTGTGCAATCGAGAATAAAATTTGCCAACCTGCTGTTGAAACGTGAAAGACGTGACATGTACAGTGGAACCTGGGTGTTTTGTAATGTTTACATTGACGCAGTGGCAGACATGATGATGACTTTCAGTGTGAACATGGAAAAGTGTTTTATAGTATTGGTTATCGCCTATAATTAAGTACAACACCAACTGCTATCAAATCACAGCACTACACCGAACCAGGAAGTACTGAAGGAGCAAACAGAAATAACCTCTACTGTGCACATCTGTTCCTCAAACCAACCAGAGACCTCAAATTACAGACAGATGCTCAAAAATATTGCTGTCGCACCCACATATTTTCAGACGCCACATGAAATCGCTTGAGTATTTTTATACCAAGTTTAAGAGGGATGTATTAAAGAGCCTTTTGCTTTTTGTATTCTATCTTTTTATTTATTATACAATTAACAAAAGCAAAAAGGCCTCTAACACTAGCTTGCTCTATTCTTTTTCTATTCTATTTATTATACAATAAAAAAAAAAAAAAACCTTGCTACGTGTATTAACGGAGTCTTGTTATAGCACTTGCGTATCATTGCTCTTTTGTTGATTTTGATTGCTTCCATTGTCCTCATTTGGAAGTCGCTTTGGATAAAAGCGTCTGCTAAATAACTAAATGTAAATGTCAAAAACGGCCTGATTTGCTATTTATTATTATTATTATTATTATTATAAGTGGGCGTTCTCATTCTAAAACGCAATTGATTGGATAAAAATGCCTCAACTGCAAGAGGAGTAATCAATTTTGTTAGGCATTTTACTAGAAGAAAAAGGTTTTACATGTGTATTATAGGGCCTTTCGCATCGCTTTAGTTCCAGAACTAAACGTACGGTACTAAAGTACTGAGACGATTTTGCGCGAACTATTTCCCAGTACCATTTAAAGGGTTGCATTCGCACCGAGAGTGTGTACTAAGAAGTGACGTAAGCCAGTCGACAGCGACGTCATTTGTGCGCGGCGTTCAACAACAGAAACAAAGAAGAACAACATTAACAACAGGAGGATGGAGGACGCTGTGATCGGAGCTGTGTGGTTGTTGTGTCTCGGGGGTTTTTCAATAATGGACATGGAAAGTCGACATATACGTAAAGCGATTGAAAGAACGGAAAGGAGGACTAAGAATCTCCAACGACAACTGGCAGTGCTACATTTGCTACAAGTGCCTGCACTTCAGCGTCCGTCCATCTATCGCTGTTCTCCATACTTGCCAAATAAGTTGACACAATGTTTACAGTACGTTTACACTGCGTTTTAAATCATGGCGGGTGAGGGCGTTTTCATACGCGTTTGGCCTACTTACATCATGGGTAGTACCGGTTGTGCTGGTTAGACCCTGCTCTGAAGTAGGAGCTAATTTGGTTGTTGAAAAAAGCAGTCCGGTACTAAAAATCGCACCCAGTTCCGGCGGTGCGAAAACGCCAAAATGTGGGTAGTTCCACAATTAGTTCTGGTACTATGAAAAGGTTCATGCGGTGCGAAAGGCCCTTATATTTGCTAAATCTTTTAGGTTTACACTAGCATGAAGATGCAGGATTTCTTTAGATTTTATGAAGGAATGGTAAGATTTTTAAAGACCCTTTTAAGACCAATTAAGGAAATTTTAATAAATAAATAAACATAATTTGTCAATAAAAGTTGCATTAACCAACACTTTAAAGTTTCAATATCATATATTTTACTTCTATATATACACTTTACTTCTGATGATGTAAAAATAAAAAAATTAAAAGGCAACTTTTTTTTTTCTGAGACATGTCAAAATAAAGTGAGTTTATGATTAAAACAAGAACAAATATCTGCTCAGAAAAATCTACTTAATTCAAAGGAAAAACAAGTTTTCATTCCCTATTGACATACTGACATTAGTTTTTCTCGTTTTAAGCATAAACTCACGTAATTTTGTGCAATTTCTCAGAAAACAAGACTTCATATCTTCATTTTTGCATCTTAAGTAAATCTATCTTGATTTAAGGATGTTTAGATATTTGTATTGGAAAGGAAAACAAAAATTCTAAGGAAGATATTAGCATGCAACATTTAATGCAATAACTATGAATTTAAGACTTTCCGCTCTGATTTAAGGCCATAATGTGTGGAAGGGCGAGTTAAGACTTTTAAAGACCTTTTTAAGACCTGCAGAAACCCTGAGACGACCTCAAAACTAATAGACACGGACTAAAAGCCACAAAACTCCAAGTTTGACTTCACGGGCTCTTTAAGCCATTCCCAAAAACACATTATAACAAACAAATTAAACACACCCCATATACCCACCATTTGAATATGTCAGAAACCACACACGTGCCTTTAACACACACACACACACACACACACACACACGAGGGTTGGGCGCAGTTTCAGTTTCCTGTGTGTAAATCAAACACCCGACCACCTGAATGCAGCCGGTAAATCATGTCTCATTGCAGTCCTAATCTGTGCAAACCTGGTGGCTGTATTCAAATGTAGACGCATCTGGCGGGCCGTACCTGCAGGATCTGCTGCTCTAGCTGGGAGTTGGCCTTGCACAGCTCCATGATGTGTCTCAGCAGCAGTTTGGTGCTCTCGGTTTTACCCGCGCCGCTCTCACCACTGCGGGACAAATGGATAGAACATATATCAGACTGTTAGTGTTGTAGTAAAATAAACGCTGGTGTCATGGGACAAGGCCACAGAAGTGGAACTCAAGTGCGCCAAGATACAAGAGAACCAAAACATGTCCAGGCCATATTTAACACCAGAATCAAAAGAAGACTATATCTGGACTTTATTTTCATGTCAATTAAGAACAGTACAGCCAAGGATATTTTATCTTTTTGAAAAATTAAATTAATATAAATAGTGCCAAATTTAGTGAAAGCTTGCTTTCGCCAAAGGATTTTGTATCTCACAATTCTGACATTTTCTAACAATTCTGTGAAAAAAAACCCTCAGAATTGTGATATAAAAGTAAGAATAGTGAGATATAAATTCATAATTGCAAGATATAAACTCAGGACTGAGATATAAAACTCAGGATTAACTTGAAGTTCTGTGAAGAAACTCGCAATTGTGAAAAAATGTTTTTTTTTTTTTAAATCAGAATCATCTCATAATTCTGCGAAGAAAAGTCGTAATTGTGAGACACAAAACAACTGCGAAAAAAAAAGTAAATTACCTTTTTTATATTTTTATTCCATGGTAGAATAAAAAAGAACTCAGAATTGTGAGAAAAGTTGGTAATTCTCATTTTATGTCTTGCAACTTTGAGAAATAAACAATATAAGCTTAAGATTTATATACATATACACTTATATATACACTTTTTTTTTTTTTTAGTAAATACAAAATAATTCCATTCATCATGACACATTTTACATTATTATAATAATATTTAAACTCGCAATTCTGATGGCATTTTCTGGCGAAAATTTAACTATGTATATAACAAGTAATTGCACAATACAAACTCACAATTCTGAGCAGAAAAGTCAAAATTGTGAGATATGAATTCACCACCGCAAAAAATTTGTGATTTAAAAAAACGCAATTAATTATTATTTTTTCATCCTCGTTGGCAGAAACCGGCTTCCATAATTAACAGTGCATCAATACGGTTTAGCTTGTGTTTTTAAATGAAACAGACACCAGGACTTTTATCTGATGTGTCAAAAATATGAGGGAATGCTGGTCTTGTCTCTACGTGTCTCACTGAACAAAACAAACATGACTGGGCAAGAAACTTCATACTGTACTGACACATGCCTGACCATCTAGAGTTTCTAAAACCCCTCAGACATGCTCTCCTGGAGAAACCACTGGTTCTGGTGAATTACTTTGATTGTAGCACAAACCTGATCACGATGCACTGGTTCTTGGGTCCCGTGGCCAGGCGTCCCAGCATGGACTGATAGGCCCGGTCCGCCACAGCAAATATATGAGGGGGCAAAGACTTCTTCTCATGGCACTTATAACGCTCAGATACCTGCACAGGACAAATCAGTTTAATTAACATTACATGTTTTCTGGCCTCAAATCTTCTTAGCAGCCAAAGAAACACATTCTTACCTCTTTCTCATAGATTGAAAGATATTTAAATGGGTTAATAGCCACCAAGATGTCTCCTATATAGGTCTGTAAACATATAAAAACTCACAGTTAGTCATATCTCAGTGATATAAAGCCGTATTTACATACAGTCCGTGAATAACAGCTGTCCCAGAGAACAAGAGCTCGCTGTTTTATCGTCTCCAGAAAACACAGCTGGTTTAATTCAGGGCTTTACGCTGCTGTGTGGTATTTTTAAGGCCATTTTACAGGTTTTAAGCTAACGTTACTCACATAGATGAGGTTCTGTGTGAAGCGTCCAGTCAAAACCTCCAGCAAACGTTTCTCGTCCAGCTCGGAGAGATTCGCCAGATCTTCGGGCAGCTTTTCCTCCATCGTTCGTCTCTAATGTTGTTCGTGAACTTAAAACCGTCAAAAATCTTACTGTCTCGCATCACAAAACAACAGCTAGTGTTTATATCCACGCTCCGTCGCGTCCACGCAGCGCGCGCTCACTCTCTCTCTCTACGCTACTTGAGTGTCTCTCTCTCTCTCTCGCGCTCACTCTCTCTCTCTACGCTACTTGAGTGTCTCTCTCTCTCTCTCGCGCTCACTCTCTCTCTCTACGCTACTTGAGTGTCTCTCTCTCTCTCTCGCGCTCACTCTCTCTCTCTACGCTACTTGAGTGTCTCTCTCTCTCTCCGCCCTCAGCTAATAGACACGATCGTTAACCCTTTCATCACAACTTCAGATTTAAAGGGGTCATATGATGTTTCCAAAAAGAACAGTATTTGGTGTAATGAAATGTGTTTATGCGGTTTAAAGTTTCAGATTCAACGATCTATGCTAAGCTACAGCTAAAAGTGCTACCACCAGACCCGGAGATCGGCTGAATGGATTAGAAAACGGTAAAATTCAACTGTTTAACTCTAGGGGAGTTGGAAAATGAGCCTATTTTCAAAAATAGTGGAATGTTCCTTTAAAGTGATAGTTCGCCCAAAATTGTAATTCTGTCACCGTTTAATCACTTATATGTGACCCTGGACCACAAAACCAGTCATAAGTGTCAATTTTTTGACTTTTTGAGATTTATACATCACCTGAAAGCTGAATAAATAAGCTTTCCATTGATGTATGGTTTGTTAGGATAGGACCCGGGCCGCTGCTGGCCAAATGGGTGCCCTAAGCAGAATTGTATTGTTGTGCCCCTTCCCCAAATATTATGGAAGTAACAAAAATTATATATATATAAAAAAACAAAAAAAAACCTGCTATAGGGGTCAAAATAGAACTTTAATAAAATATAAAAGTAAATACATTGAAATTAAACTATTATTTACAAAGTACAATTGTAGTTCTGTAGCAAAAAAATAAAAAATCAAACTAAAATTACACATATTAAATAGTAACAAATTTCAGTATTGACCCTGCATTAAATGAAGCAGAAGACATTAGTCACTGAAGAATTACTGTGTGCACTTCTAAATAAACAGCTATTAGATAATAAAAAAACATGTTAATTTTTGTAAGGGTTGTGATGTCCATATGTTTTTGTTGAAGAAATTATAGAGGCTGTAGCAATTCTATCGCAAAAAAGGTGGCCAAAAATGAAAGATTATGTGGATATTTGAATGAAATGTTTGGTCGATATTAAACAAGCATATGATCGTCCTGTAAGTGTAACAACAGCGATTACCAGGCCTTTGGCACCCTTTGCAGGCATTTGTAAATTGTTTATTTATTTTGTATTACATTATGTAACAGTGTTATTCAATGAAACAAATTCAATAAAAACATTTTCAATTCAAGTTTATTTATATAGCGCTTTTCACGATACAAGAAACAAATCATTGCAAAGCAAATTAAATTTCTACAATATTTAGTGAGACGATGAACACTATTAACATCAGTTAATGTACATATGGCAGAAATGTACAGAAAAATCTGGTAGTTCTGTATGTTGTTTCAGGGTTGGCATCATCTGAGGTCCTCTGAAACCATATGATTATTATTAATTAACCAATCATTATTGCCTCATTGTTTTTATATAATGCATTTTAAGTCATTTTAAAGGCTGTTAGGTCTGTTTTTATCACCACAAAAAATATTAGGCTGAATACTTCTTTGTTAATTATTATTTGAAGTAACAAAACCATGGAACCATGTTTTTAAAAAAAAGCATTTTTATTCGTAGTAAAACTAATTTTCGTTAATTTTCATAAGGGAACATGGAATATGGAAAATTAGGTACTAAAACTGAAAAAAAAAATACATTGAAGCTGTATAGAAATATTTATAATAAATAACTATTAAGAATGAAAAAAGTACACATAAATAATAAAATTACAAAAACAAAAAAAAAAAGAAAACTAACGTACAAATTTTTTTTAAAGCTATAATAGTATATTACTAATATATGGCATAATATATACAACAAAAAACACTGCTGTAGTTCAATTCAAAACAGTTTTGAGGTGAATCTGTAACCACCATGCATTCAGATTAATGGTGGATCAATGCTGGGGTTTTTCAGTGGGAGAATTTTTAATCTTTGGCATTTTATCCACACGCAACACATCACTATTACATGGCGGATATTATGGACCAGTTCCACTAGTAGTTATGCAGTACCGGTTAATGATTCTTATAAGCTGTGGTGTATTTAATGGAAACAGGTCATCATGGGTTGGGATGTCATCATATTCTGGTCACGTGATTGGCACCTCATTGGAGTAAATTAGACACTTCCTTCATGACCTAATCAATGAATGTTTGACGTCACAGGCCTTCACATGTGACCATTAGAAATAAACAGGCTTAAATTATATTTTAATCAGTGCAATTGATTTAATTTAACACACACACACACACATATATACTGTATATATACATATATATATATATACACACACACACACATATATATATATA
>NW_015506440.1:153259-156046 GCF_001515645.1 Sinocyclocheilus grahami | reverse complement strand
CGTGGCTGACTCTTAACTTTTATAAAGAATATCTCTTTGGATTTGAGACTTTAGTCTTTGCAACTTTACAGATCTTCTTTATGCACCAAGTGCTTGTAACACCAAAGAGAAAGGAACAATTTAAATCGCATCATATGACCCCTTTAAAGGAACACTCCACTATTTTTGAAAATAGGGTCATTTTGCAACTCCCCTAGAGTTAAACAGTTGAGTTTTACTGTTTTCGAATCCATTCCATAGGCCGATATGGCTAGGAACTATACTCTCATTCCGGCGTAATAATCAAGGACCTTTGCTGCCGTACCATGAGTGCAGCAGGCGCAATGATATTACGCAGCACCTGAAAATAGGCTTATTGGAAGTTACCTAGCTGGGGACTATTTTCAGGCGCTGCATAATATCATTGCGCCTTCTTTTTCATTTTCCGTCGGTCTTAGTACACGATGTAACTACAGAAGAGTCAAGTTTTAAATAGGAAAAATATAGAAACTCTTTGGTCATTTTTGAGCGAGATGCTAACGGTCTAATCAGATTCAACGATCTATGCTAAGCTACAGCTAAAAGTGCTACCACCAGACCCGGAGATCGGCTGAATGGATTAGAAAACGGTAAAATTCAACTGTTTAACTCTAGGGGAGTTGGAAAATGAGCCTATTTTCAAAAATAGTGGAATGTTCCTTTAAAGTGATAGTTCGCCCAAAATTGTAATTCTGTCACCGTTTAATCACTTATATGTGACCCTGGACCACAAAACCAGTCATAAGTGTCAATTTTTTGACTTTTTGAGATTTATACATCACCTGAAAGCTGAATAAATAAGCTTTCCATTGATGTATGGTTTGTTAGGATAGGACCCGGGCCGCTGCTGGCCAAATGGGTGCCCTA
Source organism: Sinocyclocheilus grahami (assembly GCF_001515645.1). Taxonomy (NCBI): domain Eukaryota; kingdom Metazoa; phylum Chordata; class Actinopteri; order Cypriniformes; family Cyprinidae; genus Sinocyclocheilus; species Sinocyclocheilus grahami. The sequence goes on along the minus strand of NW_015506440.1, from coordinate 155,161 downwards.
AGCAGAATTGTATTGTTGTGCCCCTTCCCCAAATATTATGGAAGTAACAAAAATTATATATATATAAAAAAACAAAAAAAAACCTGCTATAGGGGTCAAAATAGAACTTTAATAAAATATAAAAGTAAATACATTGAAATTAAACTATTATTTACAAAGTACAATTGTAGTTCTGTAGCAAAAAAATAAAAAATCAAACTAAAATTACACATATTAAATAGTAACAAATTTCAGTATTGACCCTGCATTAAATGAAGCAGAAGACATTAGTCACTGAAGAATTACTGTGTGCACTTCTAAATAAACAGCTATTAGATAATAAAAAAACATGTTAATTTTTGTAAGGGTTGTGATGTCCATATGTTTTTGTTGAAGAAATTATAGAGGCTGTAGCAATTCTATCGCAAAAAAGGTGGCCAAAAATGAAAGATTATGTGGATATTTGAATGAAATGTTTGGTCGATATTAAACAAGCATATGATCGTCCTGTAAGTGTAACAACAGCGATTACCAGGCCTTTGGCACCCTTTGCAGGCATTTGTAAATTGTTTATTTATTTTGTATTACATTATGTAACAGTGTTATTCAATGAAACAAATTCAATAAAAACATTTTCAATTCAAGTTTATTTATATAGCGCTTTTCACGATACAAATCGTTGCAAAGCAACTTTACAGCAAATTAAGTTTCTACAATATTTAGTGGTGGCTTATCAGTGGTGACTCTCAGTTAATGTACATATGGCAGAAATGTACAGAAAAATCTGGTAGTTCTGTATGTTGTTTCAGGGTTGGCATCATCTGAGGTCCTCTGAAACCATATGATTATTATTAATTAACCAATCATTATTGCCTCATTGTTTTTATATAATGCATTTTAAGTCATTTTAAAGGCTGTTAGGTCTGTTTTTATCACCACAAAAAATATTAGGCTGAATACTTCTTTGTTAATTATTATTTGAAGTAACAAAACCATGGAACCATGTTTTTAAAAAAAAGCATTTTTATTCGTAGTAAAACTAATTTTCGTTAATTTTCATAAGGGAACATGGAATATGGAAAATTAGGTACTAAAACTGAAAAAAAAAATACATTGAAGCTGTATAGAAATATTTATAATAAATAACTATTAAGAATGAAAAAAGTACACATAAATAATAAAATTACAAAAACAAAAAAAAAAAGAAAACTAACGTACAAATTTTTTTTAAAGCTATAATAGTATATTACTAATATATGGCATAATATATACAACAAAAAACACTGCTGTAGTTCAATTCAAAACAGTTTTGAGGTGAATCTGTAACCACCATGCATTCAGATTAATGGTGGATCAATGCTGGGGTTTTTCAGTGGGAGAATTTTTAATCTTTGGCATTTTATCCACACGCAACACATCACTATTACATGGCGGATATTATGGACCAGTTCCACTAGTAGTTATGCAGTACCGGTTAATGATTCTTATAAGCTGTGGTGTATTTAATGGAAACAGGTCATCATGGGTTGGGATGTCATCATATTCTGGTCACGTGATTGGCACCTCATTGGAGTAAATTAGACACTTCCTTCATGACCTAATCAATGAATGTTTGACGTCACAGGCCTTCACATGTGACCATTAGAAATAAACAGGCTTAAATTATATTTTAATCAGTGCAATTGATTTAATTTAACACACACACACACACATATATACTGTATATATACATATATATATATATACACACACACACACATATATATATATATAAACACACACACACACATATATATATATATAAACACACACACACACATATATATATATATAAACACACACACACACATATATATATATATAAACACACACACACACATATATATATATATAAACACACACACACACATATATATATATATA
>NW_015506440.1:136886-141886 GCF_001515645.1 Sinocyclocheilus grahami | reverse complement strand
TTTAATGCATTTGTATTTAATAATAATTTAAATATTGAAATATTTGTTCCGTGTTTGACAATAAAGCTGCTGTAATAATTATTTAAATATTTATTCTGTATTTGATGATAAAGTTGATTTTTTAAAGATTATTTTAATGATGACTATTTTAATATTTGTTCTGTGTTTGACAATAGTCTATTACATTTTTTTTTAAAAGATGATTGTTTTAATAATAATTTACATATTTCAATATTTGTTCTGTATTTGACAATGTTTAAAAAAAACCTAATAGTTAATTTAATAATAATTTAAATGTTTGTTCTCTATTTGACAATAAAGTTGATTTTATTTTTTAAAATAAATTTTTTTTATTTTAATAATAATTTAAATATTTGTTCTGTTCGACAGTAAGGTTGATTTTATTTTGTAAAAAATATTATTATTGTAATAATTTAAACATTTACAAATTTGTTGTGTGCTTGACAATAAAGTTGATTTTTTTATATATATATATTTTAATAATTATAATATTTAAATATTAAAAACAATAATTAAAAAGTAAATCAGAGCCATTTTGCAGCACATTAGGCATAAGATTAAAAATAAATGTGTGCATATTGTGAATTAATTTAATGAACTTGGCTTCACTTCCCTGATGGCCTTTCAGTGAGTTCACAAATATCCTCAAACTCAGATTATGATCAAACATGTAGCTTTAACAAGTGTGTTAGGTAGTCGTGGAACGGTCATTTAGGCTATTAAAATAACATTATTTGCAAATAGATCAAATGGATTACTTTACAATAAACTGTAGCTATTTTTCTGCCATGATTAAGAATGAGTGTGTGTCCAAACTTTTGAATTGCAGCGCATAAATTGTTAAAGGCAACAGGGATGTCTATTAGAATGATTATCAATATTATCCAGACACGTCCTGTAAAGAAAGCATGTATAATAACACTGTCAGAACTCACCCACTGATGAAGCAGAAGCGCCTCCGAACCCCAGAAGCAGCAGAAAGAGTGTGGATCTCCTCATGGTGGGGGTTTTCAGATTGGACTGGGTTTATTCCAGTGAAGCTCCAGCAGCTGCTCGTTCTGCTCGACTAGCTCAGCTCGAGTCCTTTAGACCCTCTTATCAGCTCCGTTTTTATGATCAGGGTGTGTTTCTCTCACATTGAGGCCAGTTTCTGCCATAAAACCTGTCGATGACTCCTCTTATGGTCTCGTTGCACAGTTTCGAACTGAAATAATCTAACTACTCTCCCAGAAACCTGTTCATGATTGCACATAAACCTGAGAAATGATTCATTTGGGCCCGAGGGACGAGGCAAGTAGGTGAAGTTTGTGATACAATAAACATTTTTCATTTGAAAACATTTGATATTTTATTGAAATGAATGGCAAGCAAGGTCTCATTCCGAACAACAAAACATTAAGTCTGATAAATATTAAATTATTCTTTTAATATTTTAAATAATAATTTAAATATTAATGTTTACAGGACAAACAGCAAAACACTAATTCTGATCAATATTAAATTATTTTAATATTTTAAATAATAATTTAAATATGAATATTCACAGGACAAACTTCAAAACATTAATTCTGATAAATATTAAATGACCATTTTAAAAATATTTTAAACATTGCAATAAAATGTGTATTAATTCTAGTAAATAATAAATTATGCTCACAGTACATACCACAAAAAACATTTTGATAAATATTAAATTAATATATATATTGATGATATATTTTTAAATATATAAATATTGAATTAAAATGTGTATTAATTCTGATAAACAATAAATTATTTTAACAATAATTGTAATCATGTTCACAGGACAAACGACAAAACATTAATTCTGATAAATATTAATGATCATTTTAATGATTTAAATTTAAATATTTCATTAAAGTTGGTAATAATTTTGATAAATAATAAATTAAATAATTTAAATATTGCTTTAAAATTTGAATTTTAATAATAATAATTTTCAATAATTTAATAATTAAAACTCGAATGTTGCGCTTGAACCATTTTGGGAGAAAAATGATGAAAACAGGCGACCTTAATATTGAGCTCTGATTGGCCAATCGCTGTTATTTAGTTTCATTATCATTATAGAGAAGATTAATATTTCATTTGTTGGACACGTTTTAGGCCTACATAATACATAGCATACTAATCTAAAGGGGATGGTAAGGCAGATTTGACAGATTAGATGCTTTTGTCTTTTTTTTTTAACAAGGGGGATCCCATCCTCAATTCCAGCCCTGGAAATATGCATATTTTATTTGGAAACTTTTTTTTTTTTGCTTATTTCAATAAATCTCATAAAACTAGCGAGGTAAGCCGGTAATAGTGCTGACGATGTTGTATGAACATGGTTGAAGGAGCGAGAAGTGGAGAAACAGACAAACCGATTCAATTGAAGAGTCATTTTTAAGTCATTTTAATCAATTCACTATCAAAAACCAGTTCAGAAGAGCCATTCATTTTCAAATTTATAAATATTAATGATCATTTTAATGATTTAAATTTAAATATTTCATTAAAGTTGGTAATAATTTTGATAAATAATAAATTAAATAATTTAAATATTGCTTTAAAATTTGAATTTTAATAATAATAATTTTCAATAATTTAATAATTAAAACTCGAATGTTGCGCTTGAACCATTTTGGGAGAAAAATGATGAAAACAGGCGACCTTAATATTGAGCTCTGATTGGCCAATCGCTGTTATTTAGTTTCATTATCATTATAGAGAAGATTAATATTTCATTTGTTGGACACGTTTTAGGCCTACATAATACATAGCATACTAATCTAAAGGGGATGGTAAGGCAGATTTGACAGATTAGATGCTTTTGTCATTTTTTTTTTAACAAGGGGGATCCCATCCTCAATTCCAGCCCTGGAAATATGCATATTTTATTTGGAAACTTTTTTTTTTTGCTTATTTCAATAAATCTCATAAAACTAGCGAGCTAAGCCGGTAATAGTGCTGACGGTGTTGTATGAACATGGTTGAAGGAGCGAGAAGTGGAGAAACAGACAAACCGATTCAATTGAAGAGTCATTTTTAAGTCATTTTAATCAATTCACTATCAAAAACCAGTTCAGAAGAGCCATTCATTTTCAAATTTCAACATCACTAATAATGATAAATAAAAAAACAGTGATGGGTGCAGTGATTAAAGTGTTCCGTCGCTATGACGGATTTCCATCAGATTCATAAAGAGAGTCACTTGCTTCATTCCTGAATGAATCAGCCGTTCGAACGAATCAATTGAATGAATGAATCAGTGATAAAAGCAGTGACTTGCCGCCACCTGCTGGCGGATTTAGTTTCATTGTTAGCCTATAATTTCAGTTATTCAAATCATATTTCTGTATTCAAAATTGTACATTTAAAACATTAATCTCCACATGAATTTATTCATTTAATTGCACTCATGCCACCTCTGAGCCTCATTAAACGTCTGGAAATGTACCTTCTGTGCCACCTCTGTAGTACAAATTAAATTATTAATACTAATTCATATGATTGGTAACTTATTTGTCTTGTTCTACATATTGTTTTAAATAGAAATTCTAAAAAGCTTATAAACATAAATGTTTGAATTTGACAGATGAAAATGATGCCATTACAAAGGTAAAAAGAAAATACTCCTGTAAGTCACTTTAAGGAGTCAAATGTCAGCTCGTATTAGGAAGGCTAATTTTTGATTATTGATCAGAAGGTGCTCCTACATTTTGTAATTAGGAAGACAAGTGCTCCTAACCACAAGAAGAAAAACACTGCTCTTAAACTGTGTGTGAGAGAGGTATGGCTGAGGAATGGGGTTTGGTCAAAGAAACATTTTCAGTCAAAATATACAGTGGGTACGGAAAGTATTCAGACCCCCTTACATTTTTCACTCTTTGTTAAATTGCAGCCATTTGCTAAAATCATTTAAGTTAATTTTTTTTCCTCATTAATGTACACACAGCACCCCATATTGACAGAAAAACACAGAATTGTTGACATTTTTGCAGATTTATTAAAAAAGAAAAACTGAAATATCACATGGTCCTAAGTATTCAGACCCTTTGCTCAGTATTTAGTAGAAGCACCCTTTTGATCGAATACAGCCATGAGTCTTTTTGGGAAAGAGGCAACAAGTTTTTCACACCTGGATTTGGCGATCCTCTGCCATTCCTCCTTGCAGAGCCTCTCCAGTTCTGTCAGGTTGGATAGTAAACGTTGGTGGACAGCCATTTTTAGGTCTCTCCAGAGATGCTCAATTGGGTTTAAGTCAGGGCTCTGGCTGGGCCATTCAAGAACAGTCACAGAGTTGTTGTGAAGCCACTCCTTCATTATTTTAGCTGTGTGCTTAGGGTCATTGTCTTGTTGGAAGATAAACCTTCGGCCCAGTCTGAGGTCCTGAGCACTCGAGAAGGTTTTCGTCCAGGATATCCCTGTACTTGGCCACATTCATCTTTCCCTCGATTGCAACCAGTCGTCCTGTCCCTGCAGCTGAAAAACACCCCCACAGCATGATGCTGCCACCACCATGCTTCACTGTTGGGACTGTATTGGACAGGTGATGAGCAGTGCCTGGTTTTCTCCACACATACCACTTAGAATTAAGGCCAAAAAGTTCTATCTGGGTCTCATCAGACCAGAGAATCTTATTCAGGTGTTTTTTAGCAAACTCCATGCAGGCTTTCATGTGTCTTGCACTGAGGAGAGGCTTCCGTCGGGCCACTCTGCCATAAAGCCCCGACTGGTGGAGGGCTGCAGTGATGGTTGACTTTCTACAACTTTCTCCCATCTCCCAACTGCATCTCTGGAGCTCAGCCACAGTGATCTTTGGGTTCTTCTTTACCTCTCTCACCAAGGCTCTTCCCCCCCGATAGCTCAGTTTGGCCGGACGGCCAGCTCTAGGAAGGGTTCTGATCATCCCAAACGTCTTCCATTTAAGGAATGGAGGCCACTGTGCTCTTCGGAACCTTAAGTGCAGCAGA
>NW_015506440.1:101424-136197 GCF_001515645.1 Sinocyclocheilus grahami | reverse complement strand
AAATGTCAACAATTCTGTGTTTTTCTGTCAATATGGGGTGCTGTGTGTACATTAATGAGGGTGAAAAATGAAGAGTGAAAAATGTAAGGGGGTCTGAATACTTTCCGTACCCACTGTATATATATATTTTTTGCTTTAACCCCTGCAATATAATAAGAAGTAGAATAAGACAAATAAGTTACCAATCATATGAAATTAGTATTAATAAATTAATTTGTACTACAGAGGTGGCACAGAAGAACACAAAAGTGGCTTGTAAGTACATTTTCAGATGTTTAACGAGGCTCAGAGGTGGCATGAGTGCAATTAAATTCATACATTCATGTGGAGATTAATGTTTTAAATATACAATTTTGAATACAGAAATATGATTTGAATAACTGAAATTATAACTAAATGAAACTAAATCTGCCAGCAGGTGGCGGCAAGTCACTGATTTGATCACCGAGTCATTCATTCAATTCATTCGTTCGAACAGCTGATTCATTCAGGAATGAAGCAAGTGACTCTCTTTATGAACTACAGCGACGGAACTTTAATCCCTGCGGGTGAAACGGAACTTTTCGAAACTCTGTTAAACCATTGCTTCGCAAAATTATTCACTTTTTCGAAGCGCCCCAATCAGATCGCACATCGCGAATCATTTGATTTAGATCGGGACTTCGGATTGCGACTCGTTTAATTTAGATTGGAACTTTGGAGAGGGTTCTTGAATCATTTGTTTCAGATCGGAACTTCGGAGCGCGATTCACGTTCTTTCTTTCTTATTAAACAGTACAAAACATCAAACCATTAAGGCAGTACAGTCATAAAAACAAAACAAAGAGAAAATTAAGAAAGTATTTACATACAAATCCCTTAAGAACAGTAACCATGGTTTTATTACGGTAAAGGTGTAGTAACCATGTTTTTTTGGCGTATTGATTATGTATAACCACAGTTTTACTACAAATACCATGGTAAATCTATGGTTAGTGCAGTAAAACCATGGTTAATTTGTGGTTACCATGGTTTAACTGTTTTTTTTTGTAAGGGATGTGTTGCCAGGTTAACAAAAATGTAATAAATCATAGGATGAATATAGAGATGTAGTCAAACAAACAAAAGAAACCATACTTAACACAGAAAGAAAAGTCACTTACAGCATTGCCAGGCAAGTGAACGACATCTTCCTCTTCATATTTAAAGAGGGTTGGTATGGATCAAACCTACACCCTTGTTAAAAAGTTATATATTGCATTAAAACATTTATTTCAATAGAAACTTATGTATAGACGTAAATATTTAGAGTTCTATAGTGTAAAACAAAATGTAAAATACAATTAAATTACTTAAAAAAGGTAATAAAATACATTTTTAATGGGGTGCCTCATCATAAATATTGGCTGTACTGAGTTGCATGTTCTAATTGCATTATCTAGCCTATAATTCATTATTATTCACTATATTAATAATTTTATTACCTGAAATAGCAAATATTTTCATCTTAATGTCGTATCTTAATTCAAACGCTTTGCTTAGTCAGATATAGTCGTAGTATAGTTGAGATATGAGCAATCATAATCCCACAGCTCTTTTCTCTGCACAATACTCCCTCATTAGTCGGATCGGTGTTGACATACTGAAGGAATGGGTTCTGCAACTGAAAGCAAAACAGATCCGGACGGGGAACTGAGTGCTGTGGAAAAACACTCTCGAAGGACGATCTGGGAGCTTTAATGAGACGCAGAGGAATAGGAAGCATTCTGATGTACCATAAACAACAGAACCAGTAAACACCTGCTATTCTTCCAGTAACCGGAGAGAATATGCATAGATTCCTATATCAACGAGAGCATATTTATATAAAAAAATAGATTCCTATAAAAGCAGCTGTACAAAAAAGTAGCAGCAAAAGCATTCTGAAAACATGAAATTCAGATCGGAACTTCGGAGCGCGATTCACGTTCTTTCTTTCTTATTAAACAGTACAAAACATCAAACCATTAAGGCAGTACAGTCATAAAAACAAAACAAAGAGAAAATTAAGAAAGTATTTACATACAAATCCCTTAAGAACAGTAACCATGGTTTTATTACGGTAAAGGTGTAGTAACCATGTTTTTTTGGCGTATTGATTATGTATAACCACAGTTTTACTACAAATACCATGGTAAATCTATGGTTAGTGCAGTAAAACCATGGTTAATTTGTGGTTACCATGGTTTAACTGTTTTTTTTTGTAAGGGATGTGTTGCCAGGTTAACAAAAATGTAATAAATCATAGGATGAATATAGAGATGTAGTCAAACAAACAAAAGAAACCATACTTAACACAGAAAGAAAAGTCACTTACAGCATTGCCAGGCAAGTGAACGACATCTTCCTCTTCATATTTAAAGAGGGTTGGTATGGATCAAACCTACACCCTTGTTAAAAAGTTATATATTGCATTAAAACATTTATTTCAATAGAAACTTATGTATAGACGTAAATATTTAGAGTTCTATAGTGTAAAACAAAATGTAAAATACAATTAAATTACTTAAAAAAGGTAATAAAATACATTTTTAATGGGGTGCCTCATCATAAATATTGGCTGTACTGAGTTGCATGTTCTAATTGCATTATCTAGCCTATAATTCATTATTATTCACTATATTAATAATTTTATTACCTGAAATAGCAAATATTTTCATCTTAATGTCGTATCTTAATTCAAACGCTTTGCTTAGTCAGATATAGTCGTAGTATAGTTGAGATATGAGCAATCATAATCCCACAGCTCTTTTCTCTGCACAATACTCCCTCATTAGTCGGATCGGTGTTGACATACTGAAGGAATGGGTTCTGCAACTGAAAGCAAAACAGATCCGGACGGGGAACTGAGTGCTGTGGAAAAACACTCTCGAAGGACGATCTGGGAGCTTTAATGAGACGCAGAGGAATAGGAAGCATTCTGATGTACCATAAACAACAGAACCAGTAAACACCTGCTATTCTTCCAGTAACCGGAGAGAATATGCATAGATTCCTATATCAACGAGAGCATATTTATATAAAAAAATAGATTCCTATAAAAGCAGCTGTACAAAAAAGTAGCAGCAAAAGCATTCTGAAAACATGAAAATTAGCTGATAATATCATCGCACTCAGGCCATCCAAGATTAGGATGAGTTTGTTTCTTCATTAGATTTGGAGAAATGTAGAGGAAATCAAACCACACAGATATTGTTGGAAATTTTAAACGTTTAATGCATTAAATAGTAAAAATAGTAAAATACAGTACAAAAAAGGGCAAAAAAATAAGGAAATCAAAGGAACTATTGTTTTGACAAAACAAATAGCTGCTGATTTAAGATGTGTAATGCAAAAAAAATAAAATTGTACAATACAGTACAAAACCATCTAAAAAAATTCTAGTTAAAAATAATAAAAGCTTTTTTTCCATGCTGTTTTTCAAAATTATTAACAATCTAATAATTTGTATTTATATTGACTGATATTACACTACATAGCAATGCAATTTTTATATATTTTATTAGCATACATATACTCAAAATCATGATTTAAGGTTTCCATGCTGTTTTTCCCAAAAAAATAGAACAACATGTTTATTTATAATATTTGGTAACCATAAATATATAGTAATAAATTGCGATTTATATAAATAAAATTTAAACATTTTAAATTTTAAATGTATAATGCAATAAAAATTTAAATACGGTACAATAAAATCTAAATACAAAAAAAGGAAGTCAAAGGAACCATCATTATATATATATATAAAATATATAATGCTAATGCAGAAAAAGCTAAAAAAAAAATAATAGTCATGTTTCCCATGCTATTTAAACAGAAAAAATAATTATATATATATATATATAAATTTATATCGACTGATATTACAATATCAAGTAATAATAGCAATTTGTATATATTATATATCTACAGATGGGTAGATTGATCAACAAGTCTACTTTGCAGTGTTTCAATTTAATATGAAATCATAAAAGCTGCATGTAAAATAATTGTAGAAGATTTCGCCAACATGTAGATGGAGTTCAACACCTTTCGCCCAAAGAATTAACTAAATTGGATTAAATTTGATAAATTACAAAATTTTACAGAGAAGTGCATTACATATTTTAGACTTGAGCATAATTAGAGCTAGCTATAGTAATTAATTATTAAATAGACTTTTTTCCCCCAAATGACTTTTCCAGGCTTGAAAATCAATTTTTTTTAAATTCACTGGTATTCCCATTACCTGATTAATGCAATAACATGGCACACAAGTGCAGTGAAAATACACAGACTGTCTATTTATAACATAATCCTCCAACTGTGTGTGTGTGTGTGTGTTAAACCTCTTATCAGGGACAGACTGAAAGCTGTAATGAAAGGTTACTGTGGCAGATGCACAAGAACTCATGCATGCATCCAAACGCAATGCAACTCACTGCTTGTAGGGATCCATCCAGGGCAGAGCCAGCCAGTCCCCATGCATGTCATGATAATACTCCACCATGTCTTCTGTGGATTTATCCCCAATCAGAGCAGACTGCGCTTGTCAGAAGGAGGGACTTTGTAGAAAACGAAGCGTTTGAGAGAGGCGGGGCATAGAGGACCTACAATAATGTACAGTATTTGAAAAATAATGTGTTTTTTGAACATTAAAGCACGTCAACATATTGTTACACCAAATACACAAAATAATGAGCTTTAAAAAAAGCATCATATGACCCCTTTAAAATGTAAAAATTGAGGCGCAAAACTCAATTTAAATTGTACTTTTTAAAAGTTTTTCTTATTTATTTTTATAATATTATTTAATAAAATTCAATTTATGTGTTAAATTTAGCTTGAATACTTTTTCAGATTTTTCGGCATAAAGAGGCAGTCATTCGGATAAAGATTCAGACACACATTCACATTAACTTTTTTTTAATCTTATAAGGATAGACTTACATAAGAATTATAAAAATTACTTAATGAATTAAGTAACAGATTTTAAAATGCGTTTATACTTAAATGAAAATAAAATGAACTATCTACATGTTAAAAAAAAAAAAAAAAAACAGATTCGGTCCAATAGAAGCCATTTACCTAAACGTGAAAGAACATGAAATCTGAACTATACATGTATCTGCAACAATCATCAAATTGCACTGCATTTTTGTCATCTTTTCTCTTTTTTTATACAAAGTAATTAAAGAGCAACAGCATCTTAAAGGGACCATACGTTCAATTCTCTCCACGTAGTTTAAAGTTAATTCTATATCTACACGCTTGAATTAGATATGCGATATTCAATACACGCACACATTATCCCGCTCAACATATGTGATTTCGTCCCGATTTCATCGCGTAAGGCCTGTTTCTTCGTTAAATATGGCACTCTTCATAGAAACGTAGTAAGTTTGTCCTGTAGCAGAACTGTGTCAAAAGGATATGATCCCTCAAATGCTGTTTTTAACACTGGTTTCTTGCCTTGGATTGGCACGCCACACAACACCAGTGCGTTTGTTCTTATAGAGCATAGCAGAAAAGAAAATACTTAGTTTAACGTTTGTTTTTACTTAGAAATGGATTCAAAAACCAGAACCGAAACGTCACAATTAGCAACACAATAAACAGAAACTTTCATTTAGGGAACGAACAGCCGAAATAAAAAGACAGGTACACATGCATCACACTAACGTACGATAACAACTCTACTCGTATCATGCAAAAAGAACGGTCTAGTTTTCGTCGCTTTTTTATCTTTTTGAAATGTCCCACGTCGATCCGACATCAAAACACAGTACAATACTACAGTAGGTACATGTAAAAGGCCAATCCCATGAGTATGTCTTTCTGAGGGGATCCGTTTGCATATTGACACGTCCGTTGTCCACTGGATGAGACACGACTCTAGCGACGGTGAGCTCATGTGGCCGCCTCGCAAAAGTCACCTAGCTCTCGTTTGGAAAGGAGAAGTAGATCAACGGTCCCGGGACGAAGCTTGACCTCTGCGTTTGGGCCGCTGCTTTATTTGGTAGGCCGAGCGGGTCGCCCGCATTAAGGTTTCAAGGGCAAAACATTGAGAATCACGAATATCTTTACACACTTTGCTGGGTGAAGCTTATGAAAAAAGCATCGGGAAATGTCCAGCTCACATTTCACCCCAAAATCATAAGAAAAAGTGTATGCATATAATGTGTTTCAAGATTTTCATTATATATATATATATATATAATTTCATACGCGTGTCTTAAACGTCTATCATTTTTAAAGCTTTTTTAAAATTGTTTATAATTAACAGTTGTGTATATGAAAATGTCAAAATAAATATGCATAATATTTTGTGGTAATAGTCAAAAACAATTTAAAATATGTTTATTTTTGCATTTTTAATTAATAATGAAAATGTCAAAATATTTGTTAACCGTCATGAAAAATCATTTATATTTTTATCATGCCACTTTTAAAGTATTTTGCATGACAACTAATATATATATATATATATAGCCTTGTATTCATGATAGTTAACACATATTACACATTTTTACTGCCATTTATTAGCCAATTAACATGTTTAAACTCCCAATTGTCATTACTGTAATGTCAAAAAATATAAGTAAAATAACGCATTAACTTATTATAGAAAGATTTAGATTTATGGTGATTAATAAAAATGCGTGCCTGGACAGGATTTTTACTGTAGTACATGTTGCTTTGCACTAATGTATTTTTGCATTAGGCAATGACAATTTGAAGAAAAATGTGCTTAAATGTCTTGGAAAGAAATGCTTTTTTTATTTCCAACATACAATGCCTAATTTTTAAATTTGATTTTGGAGTGAAATCTGACCTGTGCATTTCTTCGTGTCGCCCTTCTAGTGTTGTGCATCGAATGCAGTAGACAGCGGCTTGAGAACAAGAGAAACGCTTCATGTAAGTGTGAAAACAGGAACGCTGTGACCGAAAGCAGCACAAAATAATGCAAAACACATGTATCTGCGAGGACTTCATCAAACAACGTAACATTCCTCGGAGGGGGCCTTCGGCTCGTTTCGTACAAGTCTAATGGGAACACACAAACCTTCAGACAAAACACACACGTAAAAAAAATAAAACAGTGAAGTCAATATCGAGGCACAGACGTTTAGGCTCGCAGAGGCAAAGCGACAGAGAAATCTCCCAAAGGCTGATGAAAGAAAAACAACGCAGAAGTCACGAGGTGCAAAGAAATTCCTGAATACTTTCTTCGTTATTGCATCAGCGTTTTCTAACCGGTACGGGATTAAACACTTTGTGCGATTAGTATTGTGTAACATCTCTAAATACTTCGGGGCACTGGGTAACCGTATGATTTTTAGTGCTAAAGAGTCAAAATCATGTGCTAAGACACAATAAACCCATTAATCTACACCAAGAGAAAATGTCCACACTATGCAATATGATACAATTAGTGGGCATTTTGTAAATTTTAAGAAGCCCATTAAGTAATTTAAGTGAAATAAACTTTAGATCAATGTTAAATCAACGTTCCAAATATGAAATGCAAAAACATTTTTCATTCATTGAAAACAAACAGGGGAGCAAAACAACTCTCTAAATTTAGTGCTTAAAATAATAAAAGCTGTATTAGAGTTTACTCATGGTAATGATACATATATATATATATATATATATATATATATATATATATAGAATCAAATAAACGAAGAAATCAAAATGCATAAAAACAAAACGGTAGGGTTTCTAGAGTTTACTCATGGTAAAGATATATATATATATATATATATATATATATATATATATATATATATATATATATATAGAATCAAATAAACGAAGAAATCAAAATGCATAAAAACAAAACGGTAGGGTTTCATTGACAGCAGACTCGTGTGCACAATTCTAGCGAGAACCAGAAGACGGAGGGATAAAACAAGAAACATCTGGCAACCGACTCAAAGACATCAAGGACAGAACGATGTCTTATTTTTTACCGCCCCCCACCTCCTGGCACTTTTACGAGGTTTAGGACGTCCCGAACGCTCCCCATTCTTCACGGACCGCCGCGTTTCTCACGTCTGAAAGGATAAACGCCTCGCGCGTTTCATTTTCACCGTTTCCCCAGGATCGGCGCACGCCGCTAGCTTGAATTTTTAACCCAAGATGGAGCTGTAACAGTCCAACAGATGAACACTTTAACGTCCCAGAGCAATCAGACAGGATTTTCCCGACGAACATCTTCATAACAACCAACAGGAATGGGAAATGCTCGAGACGAACCTCTGAAATGTGAAGCTACGTGTATGTCGGGGGATGTGATGTCCGTTCATCCTACAGCGATAAGAGACACTTGACTAGCGGTAATCCACCGAAATATCCAGCGTTCCATTTCCAAAAGATGTTACGAGAAATGTTCCGAGAGAACTTTTGGCAAAAAAACGTTTGTGTGGATCACATGGTTACGTGAAACCCCTCCCCCTCTCCTCGTCCCGTGCTGCGCCTTACGAGGTTTTCACCAGGTCATAGACGTAAATGTGAAAGTCGTCATCAAACTTGATGAAGTAGACGGAGGGCTTGGCCTCCACCTGATGGATAACCATGCCAGTTCGTTTAGAGCCGTCCTCTTTGGCGTATTCCACCTGCTTCCCCACGAGGCTGTCCACTACCTCTCCAGGCTCACGCTCCGCCGGGGGCGAGTCGTCTGAAACACACGCGAACCATCATTAGTAGAGACAGACATGACTCTTTGAATGATAAAAACGACTCATTTAACTGTACATCCCATAACACACTGAAAATAAATAATCTCAGTTTTAAATTGAGTTTTTGTGAATTCTGTTAAATGTTGTGAAGGCTTGCTCCTGACGAGGGATGGTAGCGGTGACATTTTAATCGCACTATTCTGTCTTTTTTTCTCTTGCTATTCTAGCCAAAATTGCTAAATATAAACTCAAAATTAAAAGCTATATTTTTTTATTTGAAGTATTGTTAGAGAAAAGACTAAATTCTAAGATAGAAAGTTGCAATAACCCCTTGGTGCAAACAAGCTTCCATTACAATGTCAAACAATTCTTATTTTGAAATCGTGATGTACAATAAATCGCATATTTAGAAATGTGTTACGTATTCTCTCCTGTGTTGGCATAGGTTTAAATATTTTACGTTACAAATCAAGTGAGTTTTCCCAGATGAACGTTAAGCAACACTCAGCGCATATGCAGAGGAAGAGTTTAGCCCCTTTCACACACACACAGTCTTCACTGGTAAATTACCGTTAAGAGATCATACAGGACCTCTGCTTTTTTAATAGCTTTTCTATGTAAATATGACGCTAGATGGAAATCTTTGACCATTGCACCTCGCAGCTTTTTCAATGTGTCGCGCTCGAGACCCAGGCTTCTTTTCCATTCATCAGCTGCGACTATTGGATACTATTATGAAATAATTCCAATATGCTGACTTGCTGCTCAAGAAAACATTTCGGATTCTTATAAATGTTGAAAACGGTTGTGCTGCCAAATATTTTTGTGGAAACTCGGATACATTTTATTTGTCAGGATTCTTTGATGAATAGAAAGTTCAAAAGAACAGCATTTATTTGAAATAGAAATCTTTTGTAACATTATAAATGTCTTTACTGTCACTTGTGATCCATTTAATACCTCCTGGCTGACAAAAAGAGCATTCAAATAATGAAAACCTATATTGGTCTATCACTGCTTCTAACAGTCCACTTTAGGTGGGCAAACTACGGCCCGCCGGGAGTTTTCATCCAGTTTGTGAACCAGTTGCTCCAAAATGGCTAATTTGATGCCATGTCAGTAAAATCCAATATATGGCGCTGTAGCGCGGTATATAACCCCTGATTTACTCAGTCACGCCGCTCCGACGCAGCCACTGGAGCTGATCGAGGCCACTCCAGTCAATGCTTGTGTTTAAACTAGTTGCACTGCGGCACGTTTCTGAAGCGGCCCAGAAGCGGCTCTCTGCGCTGCTTCGCTAAAGATAGGCGCCTAGTCTATTTTTGACGGATGCCGCGTCCAAGCCGCACAGCTCAAATACAAAATAAAAAAAATCTAAATATACACCCTGTGCAAAACTGGCACAATTGTAAATAGTTACTTGTTTTAAAAATGTGAAAGTGTTCATTTGTTTTAAAAGAAATGCCTCGCATTGGTAGCCTACGGTTTTAAAAATGCTTAAAGGGTTAGATCACCCAATTAGTGAACTAACCCTTTAAAATGGTCTGTAGACTTTACAGTAGGAGAACTAATGCAAGTGTTTTCCTCCTGCTCACGGGCACTGTCATTTTGTGGGAATAAAATGGAAATAATTTGTCGTTTTATTTTGCAAAGATTACGTTTTCCACACATATTTTTATGAAAATGTATATAGTTATCTTCTGGATTATAAATCATGTTTTTTATCATCTGAAACGTGCTGCGATTTCCAAGGCGACTTATTAAAGCAATCAGGTCAAGCGCAAAGCGACAGACATTTGGATTGGTGACAAATGAGAAAGGCAAGCGCGTTTGTATTGCGCATTTTCCAGCAACCATGCCGCTAGTTTCAGTTTCGCTTTAAATATTTAGGCTGGGCGTTTATAGTAAATTTGCACAGTGAATGCCACTATAATTTGTGTTTGTTTTTTACTTATATTTTCGTTTCTTTTTCTGTTCTGAACACTGCTTCATTTAGTGAGGGGAATATAAATACATGTTTGTGAACGTTTCGTTTATTTGACATTATTTATAAATTAAATGATAAAATGTGTCTAAAAATCAAAGCTTCATTTGTCATACACATTACGCGGCCCCTCACTTGGTGTGGAAAACTTGATGTGGCCCTCGAGTAGGCTTGCCGTGATAGACGGTGCTGACGGTGATACCGGTGTTAAGCCGCAACACCGGTTACGTCACTTGCCCACCGCGGCACCGACCTCCACTGTCGTTTAGATTTTTTTATAGTAATAAAAATCATTTAGTTCAGTAAAAGAACAGACACTACAATTAATAACTGAACGCGGCTGCTCAATGCAGTTGAACGACAGTCGCATCACAGATCAGATTTCATCTCTCCAGTGAGGAGAGTGAGTCCAGCTGACTGACAAGAAGAGTGAGGTGAGACAGACAAGACGATCGCGGATGATTTAGTTTCGAAACGAAACGCAAAAGCGCCTGTTCGGCAGTATTTTGGATTTTGAAAAGCCTGTTGACTTTTGCCGTTTATCTAAGGAGATTTTGGAAGTTTTTTTTTTTTTTTTTAAACATTAGTTTCTTATTTAATTGGTATATATTATACATGTTTACTTGTTTCCGGTTTTGTACATTTAAACTTTATGTAAGTTATTTGTTATTTTATATTAGGCATAGCCTGCCCTATAGCATGGTGTATTTTTATTTGTTAATAAAAGTTCTATGTTTTATATATATACGCTAAAATGAGTTTAACGTTGTATTTTGTTGTTGCATTCAAGCAATTGACGGCTAACTCAAAAGTGAAAGTAAAATGCGCACGGCGCTTTTAAGCTATTTAAAAGCAAAGGAAAGCGAGGGAAAGATGGAAAATTCAAACGAACTAAAAGCGAACAATTGCTTTACTCCGAATTGCCGCTATTTGAAAGTGAAATTAAAATGCACACACCGCTTTTACAAGCTATTTAAAAGCGGAGGAAAAGAGGAAATGCCCCCGCCGATACCGGTATTACCGGTTTTGTCACACGTTGATTAACCGGTGGGAAAATTTCCCCACCGTCACAACCCTACCCTCGAGTCAAAAAGTTTTCCCACCCCTGACTTTGCCCTGAAAGAGCAGATAGCATTTAAACCCATTATTTCAACACGAGCACTGAAGACACTCACTGGAGTCTGGCATGATCCTCAGATCTCCGTCTTTATAGTCATCGAGCAGCTGATACATGTAGAGCACCGGGTCTTTCTCGTACGTGATGTAGAACCACGTGTTCATGATGGGCGCCCGAGCCAGAACCATTCCCCTCCACTCGTTCTTAGTGCCGTCCTCCGTCTCGAACATGTGCTCCACGGCTTTGCCGATCATGGTGTCGGCCAGGTGAGCATCGCTGATGCGCGTCGTGGCTGAAAAACACACGAGACAACATGAGTGTGAGCGGCAGGACCGGAAACATCATCCACAGCGGGAAATCTGAGTCCAATAATTCACTCCTGATTTAAGATTTATAGCTGTGCACGAAGAAAACTCATTTACATTTAGCAGACGCTTTTATCCAAAGTGACTTACAAATGCGGACAATGGAAGCAATCAAAATCAACAAAAGAGCAATGATACGCAAGTGCTAAAACAAGTCTGTTGGCTTAACAGTACATGTAGCAAGGTCTTTTTTTTATTATATTATAAATAAAAAGACATAGAATAGAAAAAGAATAGAGCAAGCTAGTGTTAGAGGCCTTTTTTTTGCTTTTGTTAATTGTACAATAAATAAAAAGAAAACAAATAGATAGAATACAAAAAGAATAGAGAAGCTAGTTAGTTTTTTTTTTTTTTTTTTTTAAAGAAAACAAGCAGTTAATAAATGAATAGAGTGCAAGTCTAAAAGGAGCAAGTTCACAGAAGTCCGTCAGAGATGCTTCAGATATATTGAGCTTTAGTGCTGATTTAGAGAATCCAGTTTACATTGTTTACAATTCAACACAATATATTTAATTGAACAGATTCAACAATTCCAGAAGAGCTTGTTTGATGACGAATCAGAGTTTAATATTAGATGAAGGACATTTTTAATTGCTTGTGTTAAAGAATATTTATTATGATCAACAGGAGTGCAACATTTGAAAAATATGAATAATTACTACCTAACCTAATATTTAACTCTGAAAATTATAATTATTAAATACTATGGGCAATATTAATATTCAGTCAGCTCTAAAATACAAGCAAAAAATATGCTTCACCTAATATTAACTCATAAATGTTATATTTATTGAGCAATGATTGCAACAATTTACAAATATTAATACAATTTAAAATGTATATTCACACATTCAGTCCTAAAACACAAGCAGAAAAATTACGCTTCACCTAATATTTAACTCTGAAAATTATAATTATTAAATTAATTCAATGAGTGCAACATTTTAAATATGAATACAATAATAATAATAATATTCATATTCACACATTCAGCCCAAACTGAAAATTATCATTATTAAATTTATAAATGTAATAAAGCATGAGCAATATGAGTGCACCATTTAAAAAATATTTATACAATATTACAACTACTACTAGGGCGGTCAAATTTTTTTTTTGAATATTAGTTGAATTTAAAATAAAATTCCACATTCGAATGCAAAAACGTTGCATTTGAATTTTAGCTGTGAGTTATGGAGGCAGCCTTATCAGTGGCACACAAGTGCAATGACGATGTAAGTGTCGTTGCATTATAATGTTTTTGTTAGCCTATCCAGTTAAAGCCACTAGATGCAGTGCTGCTACGTTGTTCATTCAAAATATTGCGGGAAAAGAGAACATTAATGCGGAGAAGATGTTTACGTCAAAACTGAAACTAAGCCATTCACACAGAACGCATATTTATCGCATTTTCTAGAGGGACATCTATCAGCGTTGCACTCGCGTCTCGCACAAAAGAGTAGCGTGTTTAGAAAGCCATGTAAAATTAATGCAAGTTCAACTTTTAAAAAAACACGTCTCAAGACTTCATGGCGGTTTTCCCCATCCCACTGCATCTCATGTTTTTAAATGAACAAGTAGTCTTTGTGATTGGCTTTCGGTGCTTTGTATTAAATTATACATACATACATGATGCTGTTTTGTTTCTAATTGTTTAAGCAACTTAATTAAACATGGTTTATAAACATTATGCACTCTTTTCAAAGATAGTCGTGCTATTTTATTGCTTTGAATAAACGGTCATTAGTAATATTTTGCTCGATACGCCCTCTCTTGTAGCCTCCGGAGAGAAGCTAAAAGCTTAAAATTATAATTATATAAAAATTATAATTCGGAAGTACAAAACTCGAATTTAGTTTTTAAACCATTTTGACAGCCCTAACTACTACTACAAATAAAAATTGTATTCATATTTACACATTCAGCCCCCCTCAGAAAAATATAATTATTAAATGCATAAATGTTATGTTATGAGCAATATGAGTGCAACAGTTAAAATATGAATACAAAACTACAAATACTAATAAAAATAATTGAATGCATATTCACACATTCAGCCCAATTCATAGATGTTATGTTTATTATAAGCAACATTTTAAAAATATTAATATAATAGAATAATAAAATGTCTTTTCTGCTCATTGCTGCACTAACAGTCACTAATGATGCAGCTCAATTAAACTGGTTTGCACTCTTCTTTCTATGTCTGCTGTCAATGAATGAAGTAAAGCGGGTACCGAGTCTGTCTGGCAGGACCTCGAGTCCCTGCACCCTCTCGTCTTTATGCAGCTCCAGGCCGTAGACGCAGTCGAAGCCGTCGTATTTGATCAGGTAGAGCGAGGGGTTGACAGGCACCTGGTCTAAAACGGTGCCTTTCCACTGCGACGCCGCGCCGCTGCCCTCCTTCCAGATGTGCTGGATACGACAGCCCACGATGTTCCTCCGCGGCTGAGCCACTGCTTTGGTGGGGCCTACGCTGCTTTTGTGTTTCCTGTCAGATCATCAACATTAGCAAATTAGAGCATTTACATTCCCCAGACGCTGAATTCTGAATCAGTTTCAAGGTGAAGGGCATTATTTCAACAACAACAAAAAAACAACACTTCATCCGTATGGTACTGGTTGGGATAGTCGTACAGATCTCGTCCTAAACAAAGAGAAAATATTTGAACATTTAAAATAATAAACTAACTAAATAATTGCACACTTCAGCTTTAATCTTGAATCAATTTTATGCTTCAACTAACATTCAACATTATAAATGACTAATTATAATGTCTATTAAAAAAAAAAAAAAGATATTATAATCAATATGCGGTTAATTAAAAAAAATATTAAAATAATACTAATATAGTATAAAAAAATTTAACAAGCAAATCAATTAACCTAATAGTTAATATTTATTCCAATGACGTTTTAAAAATATGAATATCTAATAACAATTCATGTTCAAGTGTTCAATCCAATACACAATCAAATAAAAAATATACTTCACCTAATATTTAACTCTGATAATGATAAATTAATAAATTCTGAAATTTAACTAAACATTAACAATCTAAATTCATATTTATACATTCAGCTCTAAAACAAAAGCATCTACAAAACTCTGAAAATGATTATCATTAAATACATACATATTTATTACAATAAATATGAATGAAACATTTTAAAAATATGAATATATTATAATAATTAAATGTATCGTATTCGAGTGTTCAATCCTGCTACACAAATTAAATACAGAAATATATTTCACCTAAAATTCAACTCTGTTAATAATAAATAAAAAAAATAATAATAAATTCCGATTTGTAATTTATGATCAATATGGACAAAACATTTTTAAAAATGTAATATAATTAATATTTATACACTCAGTCATAAAACACAAGCAACATAAAAAAGCGCTTTACCTAATATTTAACTGTTCAATACACAATCACATAAAAAACACACATCATCTTAAAATTTAACTATGGTTCAGAAGTGTTATTTATTGAATTTATTTATTTACTGAATATATTACGATCAATATGAAAAAAACATTTTATAATATTAATATAATGTAATATATTATAATTAAATTCACATTCACACATTCAGCCCTAAAACACACACACACAAAAAAGCTTTACTTAATATTCAACTCTAAAAATTAAACATATTAAATGCATAAATAATTATTATGATTGCTATGAGTGTAGCTTTTTAAAAATATTAATAATATATAATATAATTCACACACTAAAAAAAGAAAATAAAATTATTATTAAAGGGGTCATCAGATGCCCATTTTCCACAGGCTGATATGATTCTTTAGGGTCTTAATGAAGTCTATAACATACTTTGGTTAAAATTTCTCAATGGTAGTGTAAACCAACACCCTTTTTACCGTCAAAGCACAGCAAGCTGTTTCAGTGCATGTCTCTTTAAATGCTAATGAGCTCTGCTGACCCCGCCCCTCTCTTCAGTGGGGTGAGCAGCCGCTCTGAGAGATGGTAAACTTTAGCCGCATTCATCGTGAAACTTGCTAACATGTAAAAGTGAATTTTGCTTCCCATGACCCCTTTAAATTCATTGCTATATTATCAACATGAGCATAATATAATGTAAAATAATTAAGATTCAAATGCTAATGAGCTCTGCTGACCCGCCCCTCTCTTCAGTGGGGTGAGCAGCCGCTCTGAGAGATGGTAAACTTTAGCCGCATTCATCGTGAAACTTGCTAACATGTAAAAGTGAATTTTGCTTCCCATGACCCCTTTAAATTCATTGCTATATTATCAACATGAGCATAATATAATGTAAAATAATTAAGATTCCCACATTCAGCCCTAAAACACAATCAAAAGAAAACTTACTTATGAGAATTCTTTTTCTTCATCATATTTGCAGAGACACCAGCATGCCCTTTAATCACAGACACAGCAAACATGTTATTATTAAAAAGACATTTCAGACAATGATCTTCAGAAATCAAAGCGCCGCTCTGACCTGCATCAGCTCTGGATCTCTGGGCCGCGTTCTTCCCGAATGGGGTCTTCATTCATCTGTGTGTGGGGGAGCAGCCCGGCTGCCGCACTAGGGTCAAAATATCCTCTACTCTTTCTGATGAATGAAAGAGTATCAGGGGAGAAGGGATTCAGCCTAAAGGGGGCAGTCAAAATAAAAGAAGAAACGCTGGCATGTAACGTGCTCGCCCGATGCCCGTCTGACGGGTCGCCCTCTCAGGGCCCGCGCAGATGGGTACTGATCCAGACCTCCCTCAGAAGGGCTCCAGCAACCTAAATAAATACAGGAACGTCAGCTTAAACGTTTAGAAAACGCTCTGGGTATGTAAACGGTCACATATTAATTGAAGGAGAGTGAAGATGCTCCACATTAAATGTGATTTAAAGTTGAGGAATCAATGGAAAACGAAACTCTTTGCTTGCCAACATTCTTCAAAATATATTATTTTATGTTCCACAGAACAAAGTAAGTCATTCAGGTTTGGAACGACATGAGGGTGAGTAAACAATGACAGAATGTTCATTTTTGGATGAACTATTACTGCGAAATATATTTCAGACAATAACTTAATCCTTGAAAAGTTGAAACCTCCTTACTGAAGTGAAAGTGTTGACTGGTGTCACTATCTTGCGAAAGCGTCGGCGGATCTCCACCAAATTCGGGAGATCCCTTCAGCTCGAGGAGCCGTCTCGAACACCACCCTCTGTGCATCGGTAGCCCCCCGGGATCGCTTGATCGGTCAGCGCCGGACCGCAAATTTAACCAGACCTCTAGGCATACACTCGATTCACGTTCGAGAGGGTTCCGCGAGCTGAAGGGATCCCCCGAATTTGGTGCAGATTTGCCACGCTTTTACGGAGATATGGCCGTTTCAATGGTTTTCCATAGACTTAAGCTTTAAAGCGTTTAATCCAGGTCACCAGTAGCAAACAATGGCGTGCGCTCTGCTGGACAAACTAAGTAATTACACCATTTCAAGCATTTTATCTGCGTTATATGTTCTGTAAAAAAAATTTTCATATCCACGGCATATTCGCCGATACCGATATATCGGCAACAGGCTCATATTGGCAAAACGATATATCGGTCGGGCTCTAATTTCAACCCCATGTAAAGGTTCATGCTTTGAAAATCGGCATTCAGTAAAAATGGCACCCATCTGACATCCCAAAACTCAAAATACCAAAGAAAGCGGAGCAGATGAGCCATGACATGAGACTTGCATTATTCAGGAAGCCAAGCAGACGCCGTTATACAACACAACAGGAGTACGCTACAAGCACAGGGAGCTCAGGGCTTCCTTACACCACGTCAGCAAACTCATTTATTCTACCAGACCGTCCAATTGAATCAAAACCACAACATGTTTTATAAAACAGTCCATTGCACATGAACACGATCTAGTGCAATCCAACCTCAATATATATATATATATTTTTTTTTACAAATGTGTAAAATGCATAAAAATACACCAGAACATGCATTTATTGTTATTTTCCAACACAGCAGGACTCAAATACTACTACTTCCATTTTCAATTTTACAGTCTGTAACTGCCACGAAAATAACAAGCTAGACAGGAACATGAACTCAAGGTCAGTCCTCCTTTAAGGCATCCTGCCATGTTACTTTTAGATAAAGATGTTGAGATGATGCCAAAGTTATTAAGACACTTGACCCGAGTATTTTTGCAATGTTTTGTCCTCAATATATTTAAAATCTCCCTCATGCACCTTTCAAACCAACTCTTATTTCAGTTTCTGCTGTTATATTTTTCATAACATTGGGTGAAATTGACAAAAACACAAAGACATGTGTTTGGTGGTTCTCTTTAGGTTCTTAAACTAAATTACAGTATTTCTGCTAAAATTACATTGTTTTACTTCAATGCAACATCAATTAAAGGCAACACAAATACCATCATAATGCACAAATACGCTACATATGTTCTGTTTTCTCACATTAAAATCTAGGATAAAACTGCAATAATTTTCTTTAAGCAAAACATTTCTTATTTCCTGAGGTGAAACTAGACCCAGACATGTTCTTGACAGGTCTGGCCTACACTGTTCCCTGGCTAATATATTGTGGCTGAAGTTAACTACACTTTACATAAACCCACACTCATGATAATGGATCTCCAACGCTGAGCAAAATCGTGGCTATAACTGAACTCGATGGTGTTGTGTTAAAGTCCTGCGCATGGATGATGGAGCAATTCTGTATATGCAATAAATGCATTTTCCAGCGTATGAGAATCTAATATATTTTGGCTGTAGAGGCAAAAGTACTGAGCTGTATCAAATGCTGGCCAGTGGCTGCTATAATGACAGTGTCTGACAATGCTGGATGCAATTAAAGCCAGCTCAATGATGCAGAAAAATGCAGTTATTGAACAGTATCCATAACGTGGTGGGACTGACCAATCGAAACCAAGGAAAGGATACAAAAGGAAAATGATAGTTTTAGAGCCATGTAACAAGATATACAAATAAAATTATGCATGCATTACACATTTACGTATATATGATTGTGTTTCGCTTTATTTGGAGTGGTTGGTCCACAAAAATAGTACAATTCAGAAGCTAAAAAAAAGGTTTAAGCCCACCGCAGTGGCTGTTTCTCTGCTGTAATCTCTCATTTACAAGCCTAATTGATCAATGAATCCTCCAGAGGTGCCCTACAAAACTCTTCAGCAGACTCATGAAATACAAATGAACCACCGCCCCCTTCCAAACAAACCCCCAGAATGATTCATGTGTTGTTCCTCATGGAAATTCAGCAGACTTTCTCAATGCAACCTGACCACTGAGCATCAGATGAGACTAATGCATTCAAGACCTTACATTTCAAATTGGCCAGATCCTTCAATGCAGTGAGACCAGTTGGCCAGATTGGGTTTCAGGGATGCCATTAACAGGCAAGATGACAAGCAGCACTGCAAGTTGTCTAGTTTTGATGAAAACGACCACATTTACACACATGAATAACAGCATGTATGTGTACAAAAGCATCCTTTTTGAAGAATTACAGAGAGAGATAACATTACCAGCTAACATGGAGGACCAAAGAAAGCATTACATTGCATACAGGCCATTTAACGATCGACACAAGACAGAAAAGAGCAATAAGTGCGCGTTTTGTGAACACAAAATCTCAATTTGTCATTAGAAACATTCAAATCTGTCTGGCTAGCTGACTCCATCTCGCTAACTTTGTTCATTAAACGCCACATATTCACCTCCAACGCGGCCAGGTATCTTATCCTAAATGCTACGACTGCATACAAATCATCCAAAAGGGGAAAGAAAGCCATAAAAGAGCGTTAAGTGATAAAAGCGTGTGGCTAAACGCAGTGCAATAGCTCCTAGCTCGACGCAGCTCAACGGCTCCGGCCGCCATTTTGGCTCAAGCTCTTATTTACAATCCCGCAGCAGAAACAAAGGAAGCACAAGAAACACATTTTCAACAGAAACGTCTGGATCAAGCGTCGCCCCAAAACCCCCTTCACTCCCTCCACTGCAGCTTTGAGCTCAATCTTGTCGCATTTCGCTTTTTTATTCAAGTGCACTGCATAAATGTGGCATGGATGCTCGCTTACCCCGGGTTTATTTTAGAAATTCACGCATATTGCGGCATAAAAAATATTTCCACTCCAGCTCTGCCTCACTGTGTGTTCAATGAGCAGCGTTTGATGAGCGCAGGCGGCCCCGAATGCGGCCGAGCTCTAGCCCTCCCCTCCTCCGCTGCCATATAGTGCTCCGCTGCCTGGCGCCGTGCGCGAAGCCTTCCTGCCAAATAGTGCGCCGCCGACCGTTTCGCATCGGCTTTCTTCGGCCGCGTTCGGCGCGGCTGGGCGAGGATGTGTGCGCATGCGCAAGCACTGCGACAGGAGTTGGGACATGACTGTCCCCTTCAAAAACCCACTGACAATAGACAATAAAGTCTGTAATTTGATGGGCTGGACAGTGCTATACTTTACATGCAAATTAGTTTATGAATTCACCAATAGCCTTCGCAATCTGTTTTATATAGCATAAAGGGCTGTGTAGTTTTATTATTTTTTGACTTAAATAATAATGAAATATTCACTCAAAATAGGTACATATTATGTATTATGAAATATTACGTATCAAGATGTTTCTTAAGATTTGTTATTAAGATTTACTTTTGTCGATTTTATGATTTTAATTTTCATACATTTTCAGCAGGATTTCTGCTTTTTGCTTTTTATTTTTGTCTTTTGTAAGAGATCTTAAAAAGCATGAAATAAGAACATTAAGATGACAACATCAGATAAAATGAAACATATAATTATTAATTATTTATATTATTTATATTTTGAATTGACTGTATAAGGTTTGAATATTATCAATTTATTAGGCCTATGTAATACATTTTCGTAAAAATTGTCATATACGGTTTGTATATATATATATATATATATACATATATAAAATAACCAGGATCAGGAAATGGTCCTCCATAAAATGTGCTGCACACATCTGAATATTTGGGTTGAAGTGTTCTGGAACAGTGTTGTAAATCCAACTTAACCACTGATTTCTAGATGTGTCCTCTTTTGGAAGACCAAACAAAGTACTTTCGCTTTCACAGCGTTACACACAGCTGCTTGAGTGAGCGGCGGCCGGTGGATTCGACGAAGGAGGCTTGCGGCAACCACATGTGACGACCCCGGGCTGGACTCCGCTTCATCCACGGTGAAAGCCGATCCGGCGATCCACAGCGTGAAGTTGATGTATTTCCTCAGCGACCAGCACGGATCAGCTCCAGGCATGACGAAGCGGATATCGTCCTCTTTTGGAAGACCAAACAAAGTAGTTTCGCTTTCACAACGAATCACACAGCACCTTCACGACATGGCGGCGGCAGCAACAATACTACAGCGAGAATAAAAGTTACGCCTTCTTTCTTTGCGTGAACATTTGGGCGGCGTTATGCAAATCTTCCCACATAGTGATGTAGATATGTGGGGGCGTGTTAGAACGAGGTGTTTTAGGGGGGCGTGGCTGACTCTTAACTTTTATAAAGAATATCTCTTTGGATTTGAGACTTTAGTCTTTGCAACTTTACAGATCTTCTTTATGCACCAAGAGCTTGTAACACTCCAAAGAGAAAGAAACTATTGAAATCGCAACATATGACCCCTTTAAATGTTTTTGAAAGAAGTCTCTTATGCTCTCCAGGGCTTCATTTATTTGATCAAATATACAGTAAAATTCTGAAATATTATTATAATTTAAAATAAGTGTTTTCTATGTAAATATATGTTAAAATGTAATTTATTTATGTGATCTAAGCTGAATTTTCAGCATCATTACTCCAGTCTTCAGCAACATATAATCTGGATAAAATTACTTAATCAGATTCCAAAAATGAATAAGGCTAAGGCAAATGACTAGGGCTCCGTAAGGTAGCTATCTCTAGGAGAGTGATAAACGCTGAAACAATACTCGGCAGAGGGAAGGGATAAGAGTGAGTGTTATATAGTGAGGGAGTGATATGAAACAGCTGGGTGCAATCAGTGTAAACAGGTGTGTGCAATTCGTGCAATCAGTAATGCATGATGGGAAATGTAGTCCGGGGTGCTATGCAACAGTTTGTGTGGTGCGAGAGTCAATGAAAAGGAAAGTTCATGGACCGGATTCGTGACACTCATAATCAGATTATACTTACTTTTTTATGGATTACATGATTGAATAATATTCACACAATGGCAGTAAATCAATCATAATTTATTGATTTTCCCTAATTTTTTTTAACATTTAAAAAAAACCTGGAGTAATGTAATGTTTTATGCATTTCATGATGTTGACATCAAAGAACGAAATATATTTTTTAAATGCTTTTTTATATAAATGTGGTACATTTAATGGCAAGTTTAAAACAAGTAAGGTAAAAGTAAGCTAAAAAGTAGAAGAATAAGTAACCTAGATTACATGACTAATTATCAGTAACAGATTACAATTTGTAAGTAATCTATCCAGCTCCAGTCTTCAGTGTCACATGATCTTCAGAAATCATTCTAATATGCTGATTTGCTGCTCAAGAAACATTTCTGATTATTATCAATGTTGAAAACAGTTTTTCTGCACAATATTTTTGTGGAAACCGTGATGCTTTTATTTGTCAGGATTCTCTGATGAATAGAAGGTTCAAAAGAACAGCATTTATTTGAAACTGAAATCTTTTGTAACATTATAAATGTCTTTACTGTCACTTGTGATCAATGTATTGCGGTGTAGTGTCTGTGTTGATTGTAATGGACTCAGCTCGTATTTCACCTTGGGAATCTTTGTCGGGGTGAAGCTGATCAAGTGGAAATGATTTGAATAACAGAACATTACTTTCATGTGAAACTAGTAATGAAAACTGTGTTTTAGTCAGAGAAAGACACACCTATTACTGACACCCTGCAGTCCAAACTCTAGTAGAGACACATTTGAGTTTTCAGGATTCTTTGATGAATAGAAAGTTCAAAAGAACAGCAATTATTAGAAATCTAAATCTGTAGTAACATTATAAATGCCTTTACTCTCACTTTTGATAAGATCAATGCATCCTTGTTGAATAAAAGTATTAATTTCTTTCAAAAAAAAAAAAAAAAAAGAGAAAAAAAGAAAAGAAAAGGAAAAAAAGGCCATTTACCTTGTCATGATGTGGCGTAAAGGTTTGACCGGCACACACAACAGGATCCTCTCCTTTTATCTTACACTGTTCCCACAGCAGAGTCTCTATGAGAAAACACATTCACTAGTTCATTGCAGTCAGTCGCTCAAGCTGTGTAAATCAGTCTCAATCTTTCTTATGTGAATAAATGTATCCCGGCGGGTATTCCCAGTGTTGTACCCGAGTTCTTTGCTTTGAGACCCATCCTCTGCAGATCCACCGAACAGGAATATCTGCTCAGCCACCACAGCTAATGAGTGAGCACATCTACAGAAGAGAAGCAGAAGAAGACAGCAGATGCTGAGCTGGAGTCTCTGGATGAGGAAAACCACACAATAAACACAACTGATAAAACTGCAGTTTTGAACAGATGGCCGACAATTACAGCTTCATTTCCAACAATCACTCAGTCTGCTAAAGTTACAATATAAGCTCTTTTATATGTTTTTCTATATGTTTAATGATCAGTATTGACCTTGCTGAAGGCAGAGCTTCTGTAGTTTTAATAGGCATCCAATTCAACGACACTGAAAGAAGAAAAGCACCACTATTAAAACAATTATCAGCGAATAACGACTTAAATTTGGATGCGATTTATGACTTTCATAGGGATTGCTTTTAGTATTTTTTTGAGTTTGGAACAACACGAGAGAGTAAAATATGACAGAGTTTCCATTTTTTCATAATCAATTTCTTTAAAAACTGTAAAGCCTTAACATTTGAAATGTAAAAAAAAAAAATAGTTGGATTTTTTTTTTTTTTGAAAAGGAACAGATTATTGAACCTTTAGACAAAATATAAAATAAAAAGTAACATATGTGTTTTTTGTTTTCATCATATTTGATCCATCAGGATTTTATTGTCTGATACAGTGAGAATATGGAGGAAAAACACTTTTACAATTTTATTCAGAGTCCCAAACTGAGCAAAAATATGCAATTTGGTGCAGATGCTGATATTTTTATCGATGAAAAATTATGAAAATCTTATGCTTGTAATCAGTGAGATATTTATAAGAGTACAGCAGATACTTACATAAAATGATCTAAATATCAGTCGTCGCTCTATATCTCCAATAATATGTCTTAGTACAATGAGATTGAAATGATCCAAACATATGCAATCCAATGCTGATTGAGAGCTGAAGAAATAAACACTCCTCAGAAGATGTGAGATGTTCTGGAGGCTTGTGAAGATCATTCCTCCGCTGAGGAACAGTGAAAGTAAAGCTTCTGGAAACAAACGTTCCTCAAAAGATCCTGAGGATCAGATTTGAGACGCACTGATTTTTCAAAAAAATATGATTGATGGAGAATCAAGTAAAGCCGAGCTGCTTCAGTCCAGTAAGTGTTCATCTGGAAATATTACTACAGTTATTCTCACGTTTACTTGATAAAAATCAGTCAAGATTTGACCGCAGATACACGAGAAGCTCCAGCTGAAGCTGGACGTTTCTACAATTACACTGAAAGAGCATGCTCTTCAATCAGAAGACAGAAGGCATGGAGTAGATTGAGTGTGACAGGTTTATTAGCAACGTTTTGATCATTTAGAGGCCTCTGAATTGTTAACTTAAACACAAATATCCCTGAACACGGCTAATAATGCAGTCCAGTGTCTGAGACGGCTGAAGTCCTCACAGTACTGACCGGTGTTGAACATCATGAGGTCATCTGTAGTGACGCCGTCCAGGATCCCTCCGTACACATAGATCTTCTCTCCCAGAGCCGCTGCGCTGTGTCTCAGAGTCCACAGACACTCCTCCAGTCAGCAGCTTCTCCCACGTCATCGTCACTGACGCACAAGACAATCCACATCAACACAAACTGTTCAGTTTAATCAGAAAGTCACATGCATTTACACAATCAAAGGTCTAGAGTTTCACCAGTGTCAAAGCAACACACGCCTGGGAGACACTCTTTAGCTTCAGGATGTGAGGAACCTCCAAACAAATAGAGTTTTCCTTTAACGACACTATGGGAAAAAAGAAAAAGCGTGTTTTGATGATGCACTTCTGATTTATTATCAAAATTAAGTGTTTTTTAATGTACATACACACTACTGTTGAACAGTTTGGGGCCAGTAAGCTTTTTTTTAAAAAGGAAATTATATTTTTATTAAGAAAGGATGCATTAAATTGATAAAAAGTGATAGTTTACAATCAACACAGACACTACAGTGCATTCCATTGATCACAAAGACATTTCTAACGTTACAAAAGAGCTCTATTTCAAATAAGTGCCGTTCTTTTGAACTTTCTATTCATCTGTGAATCTTGAAAAATCAAATATGCCTCACCTGATAAGTAACATATTCAAAATATATGTGCACACCATGTTTTTCATAAATTCCATTTATATATCCCATATATTTATTAAAAACATATTTTACAATAATTTTATATGTGTACAATTCATACTATGACATACATGGGAAGTCGTGGCCTAATGGTTAAAGAGTTGGACTTGTAACCCAATGGTTGTGAGTTTGAGGCTCGTACTGACAGGGATTGTAGGTGGGGGGAGTGAATGTACCACTCCCCTGTACTCTTCCACCTTCAATACCACGACTGAGGTGCCCTTGAGAAAAGGAACTGAACCCCCAACTGCTCCGCCACAACATAAATGGCTGCCCACTGCTCCGGGTGTGTGTTCACGGTTTGTGCACTTTGGATGGGTATATGCAGAGCACTAATTCCAAGTATGGGTCACCATACTTGGCCACACGTCACGGCACATTTTTTTTAACTTAAATGATGCAAACCATAAAAATAGTTAAGTTTGAAGCCAAATTGATATAGTCAAACCCATTCATATTAAACTGATTTACTCAAATAGACTTGATAACTTTAAACAATATATTTGTATTACATTATCTGTAATTTTATAAAAGGTCTTTATCACAGGCTACACAACGAAACACTTTTAAATACACAAAAATAAATAATACTTTAAAAAACAATATTATGGAACCACATAATCTGTCTTTATATTTTATAAAAGGTCTTTTTCACAGGCTTTTATTGCTGAAGTGTGTTGAAATGTCTTCTTCTGCGTTCTACTGCACGGACGTAAATGTACTTTCCCTTCAGCCTGAGGCTTATTCATTTCACATTTGGTGTGAAAAGGCTTTTATATTTGCCAAAAATATAACTTTTTTATTTTAAAAACAAACAAGCAAGCCCTGTCCAGATTTAAAAAGTAACGCAAAAGTAACGTAACGCATTACTTTCCATAAAAAGTAACTAAGTACCGTAATTAGTTACTTTTACGCAATATTGTAATGCATTACTTTTAAAGTAACTTTCCCCAACACTGGTTAGAAGTGCACGAAAACGGCGTATCATATGCACGCCAAAGTCAATTTCAGTGAATGAATAGCATACCAAATCGAAACAGAAAATCATGCTATTTATATGCATCTCCATGTCCAAGGATCCAGTAGGCAAAATAATTCAAACAGTAAGTGCAGACTCTAAGTGCTGTTTGATTTTTTTTTTCTCTAAAATGAGCATATGCTTACGTTCAGTTATTTCACTTGCACTAATGGCAATGAAAATAATCATTGCCATTAAAGTGAAATTACTGAACCTACACACAGGAGCCTGAGAAAAATGCTCATTTTAGAACAAAATTTCAAACGGCACTCTGAACTCTTCATATGTGAAAAAACTGACTGTAAATAAATACATAATTACTAAAGTTATTTATAGTAACCTGTAATAATGGACCCTTTTCACAAGACTGTGATGACGCGTTTAACAGTAATCAGCATTGTAAATCCTCGAAAGTTTTTCATATTTGTATTTAAAAAAAATGTATGTACATTTATAACACTATTCTTTGTATTATATCACCTTTGCATCAAATTACAAAAGAACAGTTAACGCTAATGCCAGGGTGTTTCTAATGCAGTGTCTGTGGGAGGGACGGTACATTTGACGTCGTTCTCTCTTCTGACCGCCGTTATCAGTCTCTCTCAATTTTTTTCCTTTGATTGAAAGTCATGAAAACACTATCGTGGAGTTTTTCTTTTGCTATTTGAGCAAATGGGAATGCAAAAAATGTATTTGTGGTACTCTCCCATTCACTGCTCTTCAAGTTAACCCAACTATGACGACTTCCGCTGCTGAGAAACCCGGAAATGTGAAAAAGGTCCATTGTGATCTATTGGTCTGAGCCTTTTTTTTAATTTTAATTTTTTTTTATTAATGCTCAATAACATAAGATTATTGTCAAGGAATTACATACAAATACATATAATAAAACAAAGAGAGAGAAAACAAAAATATTATACAGAAAAACAATGAAAAAGATGACAAGGCAAGGAGACACAAGAATGCATACATTATGCCACTATTGAAACAATAACATAGACACATTAATATACCGGGAAAGCTTTTAAATACATGCATTTTCTTTAAAGGGGTCATATGATGCATTTTAAAGCTCATAAAAACTTGAAATCGCATCATATCACCCCTTTATTAAAAATTTCTTCATAACATTTTATAAATCTTTGGGATTTTTTGTTATTTATACAACTAAGAGATTTAAGAAGTGATATTAATTCAGTTTTAAAATGGGGATAGGATGGGATATTATTTGCAAACTTTTGTTTATGAATAAAGAATCTGCCATATAAAATAAAGAAGTTAACAATATACTCTAGGGGTCTATTTTTATCATCAATATAATAAAAAAATATGTCTTTTAGACTGAAAGAATAAGTAACATTGGCCGAATCGAATATATAGGAGCCAAGGTCAGACCAAATTTGCTTGGATATCGTGCAATCATAAAACAAACGTGCAAATGTCTCTTCTGATTGCTTACGAAAAGCACAGATCCAGATATTTAGAAATATTAGAGTTCACAACTGGTCTGAGCCTTGGTAACATCCTCTGAAAAGGGAATGCATCATCTGATTAAAAACAGCTTTTTTTCTGTCACCATCTGAAGCTGCTCGCGCTGTCTCCGTCTGACCGCGCGGCGGCGCTGTTCTGCGCGCTGCGATCACGTGACACACGGCACAGCGGCACCGTTTCATCCGGACGGTCTGCTTCTGACTGGACGCAAGTAACCGAGCGGAACTCGACTGATTTGTTATTTTGGCCGGTTGGACGGCTGTACTCGGCGGTAAAGCTGGAAGGAGCGCAGATATGCACGCAGCAGGACGGATTTTACGTTCCTCACACGAGCTGTGATCATGAGATGATGAAGAAGATGGGCGAGAGAGACCCAAAACACACCAGCCGAGTTGTGCTGGTCAAGAGGATCATAATGAAGCACGACAGCCCGGTGAGAACAACACGCATGAGTCTGTGTGCCATTGAGACTCACTCACTCACTCATTCACTGGAGCGCCTGTGTTTTTCTGTTGTCTGATATTAGCTACGGTAGCTCCCGTGAAAACATTTACAATAATAAAATGTGCATTTATATGGCTAATACGCATTTAATCGTGCGTGCGCAGGAGCGCTCTTAGCGCTTCGGCCAACATTAGCTGACAAATCACATCATTTCGGATTTTTTTTAACTGCGGTTGAAGTGTCGTAATAACAAGGTCTTTATATCGTTTCTCACAGTGTGTCGATATCGTGTCATGTGCGATGTCGACGGCTTCTCGCAGGCTGAGGTGATGCTAATGCTATAATGAAGCGCCGCTGTCGTAACACAACACACATCTGACGCACGCACGCACGCACGCAGTCTGTTGTCATGGGGACGCTGGAATCTTCATTCATTCATTCATTCCTTACTGTCTGTGATGTCATTTGCGCATCCTGTTGATCTTAAGACAGAACTAATTCTTCCAGCAAGACATTTACAAATATTTATTTACTAATTTGATTGTTTGCTCAGCTATATATATATGTATACATATATATATATATGTGTGTGTGTATTTTATCAATATTTTATATAAAATATTTAAATAAAAATTTAAATTGTTTATAATTTCATATAATTTTTTTTTATATATTATAGTTATATATTTATAAATATATATTATATCAAAATATGTAATTATATATATATATATATATATATATATATATAATATATTAATAATATATACATACTGGTAAAAAATGTATAGCCTGAATGCACTGTAAGTCACTTTGGATAAAAGCATCTGCTAAATGCATAAAAAAATAAAAATAAAAATGTGTGTGTGTGTATATACTGCATATATGCACATAAAGTTATACATGCATTTATAATAAAATATTAAATAAATATCTTAATTCATAGTTAGTTACATATATTACATATTTAAATATATTTATGCATAAAATAAACAAAAATGTATTTTGTATATATATACAGTACATATATATACACACACACATATATATATATATATATATATAATGTGTATTTTATATTTTTTATTATAAATGCACGTATATGTATTTAATAATACATTGAATTAATTTGGAAGTACAAAAAAAAAAAGATTTTGAAACGTATTTTTACAAAATGCAGTTTTCTACTCTTTTTCTAAATACAGTCATGCAAAAAAACTAAAATAATTAAAGGAGGAAATAGATAAAGCAGCACATGATGTTGTTTAAAATTCATACATGCAACTCGCATTATACTTTTTTTGTTTTGCTTACATTATTGATGTATATCTGAAACTTTTCTATCACATTACACAAGAAGTGCTCATAGAGCCTTAAAAAGCTTCACCGATCCATGAAAGATTCAGAGAACTCCAGTGAGAGTTAAATGTTGTCCATTACATAACTTTCCTGTTTTCAGCCAGATAACGTCTCAGTGTTTCCTGCTTCATGTATAAACGAGATTAAATGACATTATTAACTCACTTTTTCATTCATAAGACGTTCTTGCGAGAGCATATTAAGCATCACAGTGAATTCTTTGAGACATTAGACTGTGGACGGCTGAATCTCTTTCGTCTTTTGGAATAGCAATGAGACGAGTCCCACTGAAAGCCGAGGAGGCTGGCATTCAGCATTATGATTAGCATTATTAATAAAGAGCTGTTTGTGTGTGTGATGCTGCAGGTCCGGCAGGGCATCGGGAAGCCGAGCGTCTATCATGCTGTTGTGGTCATCTTCCTGGAGTTTTTCGCCTGGGGTCTCCTGACCACGCCGATGCTCACCGTGAGTTACTTTAATCCTCAGTTATGTTTGTGGTTCACGCTTATCAGGATAAATGCTTCAATTATTTTATTTTTGGCACCAGAAGTTGTCAGTATAAGGTTAAAGACCACTATTCAATCTAGGGTTGAGACTCCTGAACATTTTTACAATGTTTTGTTTCGGTAATATTTCTGGAACATTTCATAAAGAACTGAACTTTAAAAAAAAAAAAAAAGTAAGAATCCTGTTAACTAAAACTATTAAAAACCTTTTTTGGTATTTTAAATAAAGCTGAAATAAATAAAATATAAATATAAGATAAAAAACGTAGAACTTACAAAATTAGCCTTGCAGCAAGCTGAAATGAAATAAGTTGAAGTTAAAGTACTAAAATTACTAAAACCTAAACTGAAATAAAAAATGAATTAAATCTATATAGAAATATTTTTAAAAAAATTATAAAAATGACAAAAGCATATCACGATCAGTTAGCAGTGTTATATTAACTAAAACTAAACTATTAAAAATCATTTTCAGTCATTGAAATAAAACCGAAGTAAAAAAAACTTTACCTTAAACTTAAAAAAAAAATAATGTGAAAATTTGATTTTGCAGCTAATTTAAATAAAATAAGTTTAAGGTAGTTGAAGTACTAAAATTAATTGAAATAAAAAGTAAATTAAAACTTTTGCAGCTAATTGAAATAAAATAAGTTGAAGTACTAAAATTACTAAAACCTAAACTGAAATAAAAAATTAATTAAATCTATATAGAAATATTTTTAATAAAATTATAAAAATGACAAAAGCATATCACTATCAGTTAGCAGTGTTATATTAACTAAAACTAAACTATTAAAAATCATTTTCAGTCATTGAAATAAAACTGAAGTAAAAAAAAACTTTACCTTAAACTTAAAAAAATAAAAATGTGAAAATTTGATTTTGCAGCTAATTGAAATCAAATAAGTTGAAGTACTAAAATTAATTGAAATAAAAAGTAAATTAAAGCTTTTAGAAATATTTTTATAATGATAGAAATGACCAAAGCACACTGGCTTTTAGTGTTATTACTGAATACTAAACAATTAAAAATATGTTTTGGTAATTGAAATAAAGCTGAAATAAAATATAAATATTAGATGAAAACCTTACTTCTAAAACTAGCTTCAAAAATGAGAAAAACTTCAAATTTGAAATTGCCTTGGCAGTTAAAAACTAAACCGAAAAGTAAAAAAATAAAAGACAAATGAAGTCAATAAAAATACAAATAAAAATAAATAGATGCTAAATAGAAATATATATTAAAAAAACTAATACAAATTACAAAAGCATATAAAATTGAAATGAAAACTAAAAATATGA
The DNA here is from genome assembly GCF_001515645.1 of Sinocyclocheilus grahami. Classification (NCBI taxonomy): domain Eukaryota; kingdom Metazoa; phylum Chordata; class Actinopteri; order Cypriniformes; family Cyprinidae; genus Sinocyclocheilus; species Sinocyclocheilus grahami. Next base: position 104,361 of record NW_015506440.1, on the reverse strand, counting down.
AAATGAAAGCTAAATATTAATAAATAAATAATATATAGTAGGATATATAGTAAATAACGCTGGTTAGCATCATCTCTAGTCTCTGGTTATTTGTGAAGGCACATAAGAACCAGGGAAAAATACACATCAGTGCACCTTTAAATAAATTGTATTGTATTTGATCTGTCTATTGAAATGTGCATTTTTCATTTGTAGGTTTTGCATGAAACGTTCCCCAAACACACGTTCTTAATAAACGGCCTGATTCAGGGAGTGAAGGTACGTGGTGTGATGTGAATGCAGTGGACTGGTTAGTTCGTCTGTGTTGGTTTTATTGTCACAGTGATGTTTCTGCTTTGGTTCGTCAGGGTCTGCTGTCGTTTATGAGCGCTCCGTTAATTGGCGCTCTGTCAGACGTGTGGGGCAGACGATCGTTTCTATTGGTTACCGTGTTCTTCACGTGTGCGCCCATCCCGCTCATGAGACTCAGTCCATGGTAAGACTGTCCTCGCGTGACCTCAGACAATGCAATACATTGGGCCAGATGATGTGACTTGTAGAGAAAACATGAAAATATCAGGGAATTTTTAAACTGTGATCAATTTTAATTGTTATGATTGTATAATATTTAATGTAATATTTGTAATAATTTTTTACTTTATACTTGAAAAGTTACTAAATGACACACACACACACACATATATATATATATAAAATATATAATCGTAATTAATATATAATATATATTCTATATAAAATATAATATTTTATTTAACAATTATTAACATAATATAATTTTATTAGGATTGTATATTTCATACAGTAATTGACTTATAAAATCATTATTAAAGTTATATATTTTAATTATGAGTGTATAATATTTACTTTTACTGTGTTTTTGATATATATATATATATATATATATATATATATATACTATATATACCTTAAATATTAAGTATATATTATACTTAATATTCAATATTAAATCATTAACATATATTTTTTTATTATTGTGTATTTTATGCAATATTAATTTTTTTTCTTTATACTTGATATTTTCATAATATACATTAAATATATATTTAATATAATATTTGTAATTTATTACTTTATTTTATTATATAATATTTAATACATTTGTAATAATTTCTTAATAATCGCTCTCTCTTAATTTATTTAAAAATGTATATAATTAATTATAATAAAATATAAATATAATACAAAAAAATCTTTTTTTTTTAAATTCAGCTTTGTTTGTCTGACCAGTGGTGGTGATGTTGAAATCTTCAAGCTTTAAAATGTTTTATCCAATAATCCAATACCGAAACGTTTATGGAAATTCATTGGAAAACATTTAGGGAGCTCTAAATCAACATCGTAGTTCATCTTATATTTCACTTGTTTTCAGGTGGTACTTTGCCATGATATCATTGTCCGGCACGTTTTCCGTCACCTTCTCTGTAATCTTCGCGTACATCGCAGACGTTACGGATGTGCGTGAGAGGAGTACGGCGTACGGACTCGTAAGTGGCTCTTTTATTAAATATAAAAAGCATCTTGGACAGATCTCAGAGTCTCAGTGAAGCTGTTTGAGGATATTTCTATTTCCAAGGTTCTTCTGCATGACCTGGATTCAGTGTCCTTGACCCAGCTGGATAGATGAGTTATATTTCTATCCGTTTCCAGGTTTCTGCGACGTTCGCAGCAAGTCTGGTCACCAGCCCGGCCATCGGCGCATACCTGTCAGCCAGCTATGGTGATAATCTGGTGGTGCTGCTGGCGACTCTCATCGCTCTGGCCGACATCTGCTTCATCCTGCTGGCTGTCCCAGAGTCACTGCCCGACAAGATGAGGCTCAACACATGGGGAGCGCCCATCTCCTGGGAGCAGGCCGACCCGTTCGCTGTAAGGATTTAAAGGAGCATTCTCCACTTTTTTTTTGGTATTATTTGGTATAATGATATGTAAGCATTATGAAAACTTAACTGTTTGTGTGTGTGTATATATACACTCACTGGCCACTTTATTAGGTACACCTTGCTAGTCCCGGGGTAGGCTGTGGCGTTTAAATGATGCTCAATTGGTACCAAGGGGCCCAAAGTGTGCCAAGAAAATATCCCCCACACCATTATACCACCACCACCAGCCTGAACCGTTCAGACAAGGCAGGATGGATCCATGCTTTCATGTTCTTTACGCCAAATTCTGACCCTACCATCTGAATGTTGCAGCAGAAATCCAGACTCATCAGACCAGGCAACGTTTTCCCAATCTTCTATTGTCCAATTTTGGTGAGCCTGTGCGAATTGTAGCATATTCGGGTCAATACGGTAAATCCCTTTTCTTCCCCATTTTGATGCTCGGTTTGAACTTCAGCAAGTCGCCTTCACCACATCTAGATGCCTAAATGCATTGAGTTGCTGCCATGTGATTGGCTGATTAGCAATTTGTGTTACCAAGCAATTGAACAGGTGTACCTAATAAAGTGGCCGGTGAGTGTGTGTGTATATATATATACAGGGCTGTCAGTCAATTAAAATTTTTAATCTAATTAATTAATTAAATGGTGTGTGGATTAATTAATCGCAAATTACATGTGGCTGTGAAATTACCCCCAAAAGATTATTTAATGCTATTTTTGTGTAAAATGAGAAAGTATTATACGGTAAATCCCTTTTCTTCCCCATTTTGATGCTCGGTTTGAACTTCAGCAAGTCGCCTTCACCACATCTAGATGCCTAAATGCATTGAGTTGCTGCCATGTGATTGGCTGATTAGCAATTTGTGTTACCAAGCAATTGAACAGGTGTACCTAATAAAGTGGCCGGTGAGTGTGTGTGTATATATATATACAGGGCTGTCAGTCAATTAAAATTTTTAATCTAATTAATTAATTAAATGGTGTGTGGATTAATTAATCGCAAATTACATGTGGCTGTGAAATTAACCCCAAAA
>NW_015506440.1:97482-100397 GCF_001515645.1 Sinocyclocheilus grahami | reverse complement strand
CTTCACCACATCTAGATGCCTAAATGCATTGAGTTGCTGCCATGTGATTGGCTAATTAGCAATTTGTGTTACCAAGCAATTGAACAGGTGTACCTAATAAAGTGGCCGGTGAGTGTGTGTGTATATATATATACAGGGCTGTCAGTCAATTAAAATTTTTAATCTAATTAATTAATTAAATGGTGTGTGGATTAATTAATCTAATTAATCGCAAATTACATGTGGCTGTGAAATTACCCCCAAAAGATTATTTAATGCTATTTTTGTGTAAAATGAGAAAGTATTAAGCAGACATTACAAATAGTAGCTTTAGAAATAAATATTTTATTTGATTCAACATCAAATTTATTACACATTCAGTGGGTAAAATAAGTATTGAACACATCACCATTTTTCTCAGTAAATATATTTCTAAAGGTGCTGTTGTTGACTTGAAATTTTCACCAGATGTCGGTTACAACCCAAGTAATCCATACATTCAAAGAAAATAAAACAAATAAGTTCAGAAATTAAGTTCTGTGTAATAAAGTAGAATGACACAGGGAAAAAATATTGAACACATGGGGTTCAAAAAGGGAGGTGCAAAAAGGCATGGAAAGCCAAGACACCAGCAGAAATCTATCAATAATTAGAAAGCAATCCTGCCCCTAGTCAGTGGAAATTAATATTAGCTGATTTAGTCCCAACTGATGACCTATAAAAAGGTGTCTCATTACCAACGTGTCACACAAGAAACATTTCATGATGGGTAAAAGCAAAGAGCTCTCTCAAGACCTTCGCAACCTTATTGTTGCAAAACATACTGCTGGCATTGGTTACAGAAGAATTTCTATACTCCTGAATGTTGGAAAGAACATTATTTTTTCCATAAACTGGCCATGACCAGGTGCTCCTCGCAAGATTTCTGACAGAGCAGTGAAGAGCCAAGGACCACTTGTGGAGATCTTCAGAAAGACCTGGAATTAGCAGGTACAATTGTTTCAAAGAAAATAAGTAATGCACTCAACCGCCGTGGCCTGTATACACGCTCACCACGCAAGACTCCATTGCTGAAGTAAAAGCATGTTGAAGCTCGTTTAAAGTTTGCTGTACCACATTTAGACAAGCCTGTGAAATACTGTGAGAATATAGTCTGGTCAGATGAGACAAAAATTGTACTCTTTGGATGCCATAATGCACACCATGTTTGGAGGTCAAATGGCACTGCACATCACCCCAAAAACATCATGGTGTGGCACTGGCAAAATTCATATAATTGAAGGAAGGATGAATGGAAAAATGTACAGAGACATTCTTGAAAAATATCTTCTGCCATCTACCAGGATGATGAAGATGAAACAAGGGTGGACATTTCAGCAAGACAATGATCCCAAACACAGCCAAGGAAACTCAAAGTACAAAGGCTTTTGTACGAAGTATTAAATAAATTTCAGTAAGCGTGTTCAATACTTTCCCCCTGGGTCATTCCATTTTATTACACAGAACTTAATTTCTGAATTTATTTGTATTGTTTTCTTTGTATGTATGGATTACTTGGGTTGTTACCGACATCTGGAGAAAATTTCATGTCAACAGCACCTTTAGAAATATATTTTCTGAGAAAAATGGTGATGTGTTCAATACTTATATTTTACCCACTGTAAATGTTTAGGCTACAACGACCTAACATAAACTATGAAACATAAAACAAGATAATTTGAGAAACATGTTTTTTTTTCATTCATGCAATGGAGGTCATTGGTAACCAAAACAGCTTTGTGAAAATTTAAGGGGGTCTGAATACTTTCCGTACCCACTGTACTATAATTATATATATATTAAATATATATAATTGACTGCCTTGCTCTCAGTTGTTGAAGCCCTTCAAGATATCTTGGAGAGGTGAGGTGTCCAAGTCACATCTAACTACTGGGGTGCCTCAGGGCTCAGTTCTTGGACCGCTTCTCTTCTCTGTCTACATGGCATCACTAGGTTCTGTCATTCAGAAACATGGCTTTTCATATCACTGCTGTGCTGATGACACTCAACTCTACCTCTCATTCCATCCTGATTTAAATATATCAGGATGGGACATATCAGTAGTTTAAATGGGAAAAATAATATCTGCTTACAATATCTGCATCGTACTGATGATTAAAATAAAACACTACTATACAAAACACCTTTTTTAATTTCAGTTTTATGAGCTACTGAACGTTTGATTGATGCTTTGATGCTATTGATGTTTCTTCACAGTCTTTGCGGAAGGTCGGGCAGGACACGACCGTTCTGCTCATCTGTATCACAGTGTTTCTGTCCTACCTGCCCGAGGCGGGTCAGTACTCCAGCTTTTTCCTCTACCTGCGTCAGGTAAGCTGTTTATTCTTGGTTTTTAATGAACAAATGTAAAGGTTCTATATTTAATGTTCCTGATTAAAGCAGCTGTCTGCTTCCATTAAACTTTCATCAGCGGTTTATCCTGCAGGGTGCATTACTTATGCTGCATTTTTATGTCTGCTGTTGTTGAACAGTCCCATGATTCATGCTGCACTGATGACTGGAAGGTTTTTAGCTGCAGCATGCTTCTAATTAACTAAACAAGTAGGAATAGTAAACAAAAACACTACCATAATACTCATACTGCTTCTGCATGATGACCAACAAAATGTGCTAACTGTAGTAAATATTGTAGTAAATATTGTATTAAAGTAAATATTGTATTAAATACTCAATGTTTTTCAATGGTTATTTTTTGTAAATTCTATTAAATATCGTTATAAAAGTGTTTTTTTAAAGTCTCATGCTCACCAAGGCTGCATTTATTTGATTAAAAGTACAGTAAAATTAAAGGGGTCAAATGATGATGCCAAAAATAACATTATTTTGTGTATTTGGTGTAATGAAATGTGTTTATGCGGTTTAAGGTTAAAAAAACA
>NW_015506440.1:61772-97295 GCF_001515645.1 Sinocyclocheilus grahami | reverse complement strand
ATTCTTTGCGTGAACATTTGGGCGGTGTTATGCAAATCTTCCCACATTGTGACATAGACACGTGGGGGCGTTTTAGGTAGGCGTGGTTGACTCTTGACTAAAATAAAAAATATCTCTTTGGATTTGAGACTTTAGTCTTTGCAGCTTTACAGATCTTTGAAATCGCATCATATGACCCCTTTAAAAATAGTAATATTCTGAAATATAATTACATTTTAAAATAAAAACTGTAGTAAATCCTATTTTTTTTTAAATATTGTAAAAAAAGTTTTGCTGTGCTAAAAGCTGAATTTTCAGCATGCATCATTCCTCCAGTCTTCAGTGTCACATGATCCTTCAGAAATCATTCTAATATGCTGATTTGCTGCTCAAGAAACATTTCAGATTATTATCAGTGTTAAAAACAGTTGTGCTGCACGATATTTTTGTGGAAACTGATACATTTTATTTTTCAGGATTCTTTGATGAATACAAACTTTAAAAGAACAGCACTGATTTGAAGTTAATAAATGAAGTAATAAAAGTATTACTTTTTCCTATTTTCCCCTAATATATATTTATTTAGTTTTATAATTACTTATTTATAAAAGCTGGACTCTATTTCACACACTCATCGGTTTCTCAGGAAGTTCGGGGTTTGGCTGGATTGTTAGTGGCATCCTGTCTGAGTGTTGAGTTGAGTTCAGTGACGGCTCATTACTGGACATAGCAGAGTTCATTGGATCGGGGTGCGCTGGTGCAGACTGATGGTGATGCAGCTCTTTCTCTTTGTCTCTCAGGTCATTAACTTCTCGCCCAAAACGATCGCGGTGTTCATCGGCATGGTGGGAATCCTCTCAATCCTGGCACAGGTATTTAATTGAGGCAATATTCTTGGCTTTGCCTTATTACTCGTGTCGCTGAGCTGGCGAGGCGTCTCAATCCTGGCACAGGTATTTAATTGAGGCAATATTCTTGGCTCTGCCTTATTACTCGTGTCGCTGAGCTGGCGAGGCATCTCGTGAAAGTGGCTCTCGCAAATGCTTTCTAATTCAATTGAATTCCTTTAAAAGTTCAGCGGTAAATGTAATGAAATATAGGCAGGGCTGTAATGAGCAGATAGCATGGTGTTAGCTGGTTTATTTAAGTGGAGGGGTTTTATTTTTAGCCCCACAACAAGCAAGCTGAATTCTAGCAGCTTTGCTCCGATTCAGTACGACACGGCAATGATAATTATGGTTCAGTATAATAACAATAACAGCCCCATGCATGTTAGAAAAAAAAATGTCTGCTGATTTGCAAAAAAGACCTAATGTTACCTAAAATGATGCTGAGTTGAAATATTGAAATAATATAAATGTAATGTGTGTGTGTGTGTGTGTGTGTGTGTGTATATATATATATATATATATATTTAATTTTAATAAATATAAAAAGTAAATATACAATAAATGTAAATATTAAAGAACACATTTTTTTCACAAAATAAAAATAAAGATTTTTTTCAAATGATACATTTGTATCAGCTTTAATGCACTTATCAAAATATCAAAAGCAGTTGAATGTTAAACGCTTTGGTTTTAATGTTTATAAAAGAAGTATTTTAAATGTATATTTTAAATTAAAATCTGCAAAAGAGTGGAAAAATATATTCAAATACTCCATTTAATGTCAAGTTTATGAATAAATAAGCTTATTTCCCCCACTAAATCTGTAGTTGTCAGTCACTGTTAGGATGTAGTAAACCACCCAAAACACGTGCTTATGTTTGCATTTTCTGGCCACTAAAATCAGAAGTAGGCATAAATTAATGTCATGCATGTGAAAATGGGCTGATAATTGCACAGCAGGGTTTCTGCAAGCTTTATGAAGATAAATCTAAGACCTTTTTAAGACACAAGTTTAATGAATAAATTAAAGGGAACATAATTTGTCGATATGATCTTTAAATGTAAATGTATAGGAAGCACAGCGAGTTGTATTAGCAATACTTCAAAGTTTGAAAATAGAAATTCCTAGATATCCATTACTTTTTGATTCATTTTACAAATAATAAATAAAAAAATAAAGCTTAACTATGATGGAAATATCTTTTATTCTACCTTCAGATGACACTGCAAACAAGTGCTGTTCTTCCTGAGTATTTTTGTCCTGTTTTCCAGTGCAAATGTCTAACGTTTCTTAAATGAAAACAGATGCAAAATGACACAATTCAAGTCTTGATTTCTGAGAAATTGATCAAAATGAAATTAAAACAAGAACAAATATCTGCCAGTGGGCTCAGAAAAATCAACTTAATTCAAAGGGAGAACAAGTTCTCATTCCCCATTGACAGATATTTGTTCTTGTTTTAAGCTTGAAATCACTTTTTAGTTTCTCAGAAAACAAAACTTCATATCTTCATTTTGCATCTGAAGTAAACGTCCCCTGATTTAAGGATGTTTCTACTGGAAGTTTTTTTTTTTTTCATTTAATGCCATAACTATGAATGTAAGATTTTCTGCCCTCACGTAAGATCTTTTTAAGGCCTTAATTTGTGGATGGTTGAATTAAGAATGATTTGGCTGGCAATTGGCCGATCGAAAACAAAAATGCAACAAAATGCATTATATTTTGTGAGAAAGTGTGACGCACAATTTTTGGAATCGGAACCCAAAATTAGTATGAAACGACTATTTGTTCAGCAAATATGTTGCAGGGCAGTGTGATTATTTATTCTCATGTTCCCGCCAGACGCTGTTTCTGACTTTATTAATGAGGACCATCGGGAACAAGAACACGGTTCTTCTGGGTCTGGGTTTCCAGATTCTCCAGCTGGCCTGGTACGGTTTGGGGTCCGAGCCGTGGTGAGTCAAGAGAAATGTCCTGCTTATGCAAACATTACAGAACAATCGTCTGGTTTAAGAAGAGCGAGTCACTTCTGTTTGATGTCCAGAAGCGATTGTCGTTTATGCTGATGTTCTATTTGTTGTCGTTTAGGATGATGTGGGCGGCCGGCGCGGTGGCAGCCATGTCCAGCATAACGTTCCCTGCAGTGAGCGCTTTAGTGTCATGCAGTGCGGATCCAGATAAACAGGGTAATCTCTTATATGCAAACTTTCAAGATTTGAACTGTTCAAAACTTTAAGGATTGAAGAAAAACAACTAATGAACCGTGCAGGAACTCAGAAAGTACACATTTTTATTTCATGTTGGCTTCTAAGTAAAAAATCGGAGGCATTTAAATAATAATAATCATTTGTTGCATTTATATAGCGCTTTTCTAGAGATTTAAAGCCATTTTTCCATCTGTGTGTGCTGTATTACCTCAGGTCTGGTTCAGGGCATGATAACAGGGATTCGAGGGCTCTGTAACGGTCTGGGTCCGGCGCTGTACGGCTTCATTTTCTTCCTCTTTAATGTGGAGTTGAGCGGGATCACCTCCATCCAGCCCGACTACGCCATCCCACTACAGAACTCCACAGAGGTACAGGTCTGTCTGCTATACAGGAAGAATTTCAAATTGGTTTAGTGAATCAGTTCAAAATATTGATTTGCATCATGACTCAAAGGCACTCCATGCACAGCAATTTTAATGCTTAAAATGTTTATTTTCTAATATAATTTTTGAATCTATTTGGCTACAATAACTTAGGTTGAAATTATTAAAAATGTACTTTTGAGGTGACTCAAGAGCAAATAAATGAATAATAATAATTAGAGCTGCACGATTATGACAAAAATGATAATTGTCGATTATTCCCTTGAAATTGTAATTGCGATTGTTAATTAAAAATTATCACTATTTACATTGAATGATGTTTATACCATTGTTTAATGCAACTGCATGCTGTATTTTTATATGAAAATAAACCAGCTGAAAACACTCTAACTGAAAAACCTTGAGTGCTTTTCTATAGTATTGAGCCTCAAATGTCAACAATACATCGGATTGGTTTCTTCTTTAATTTATAAAAAAAGTAAAAATATGAATGCTGTTATAATGTTATACTAAAACTAAAATTAAAACAATGGAAAAACCCTTAAGATAACATGTAGAAAGAAAAAACATATCTTAAGCGTGCAGAATAACATAATTGGACTTTGAACGATTAATTGCCGCTTTGAACGATTACGTAATTGTGGCATCCGTAATTGTAATCGCGATTAGAAATTCGATTAATTGTGCAGCCCTAATAATAATTATAAAAATAATAATATAAATGACTTTTTATGTATATGCACAATTTGTATTTCTTCTGTTGTCCTCATTTCAAGTCGCTTTGGATAATAGCGTTTGCTAAATGACTAAATGTAAATTTCAATTAAGAGCAGAAAATTAAAAAAATGTAAAATATAAAAATTACGTATGTGTGTATATAACAGACTTGTTGGGTCTTTCCCAAAAAGACTCATGGCTGTATTAGTTCAAAAGGGTGCTTCTACTAAATACTGAGCAAAGGGTCTGAATACTTAGGACCATGTGATATTTCAGTTTTTCTTTTTTAATAAATCTGCAAAAATGTCAACAATTCTGTGTTTTTCTGTCAATATGGGGTGCTGTGTGTACATTAATGAGGAAAAAAAATTAACTTAAATGATTTTAGCAAATGGCTGCAATATAACAAAGAGTGAAAAATTTAAGTGGGTCTGAATACTTTCCGTACCCACTGTATATATATATTATTTTGCTTTGCAAAAACCTTTTCCTAAAGTACAAAGTATATATCTGTATGTGTGTGTGTAAAAATAATATATTTACTATACATTCACTATACATTATCTATTTCATACAAAACTTTTGCTGTATGATGTAATGTAAAAATTATTTATATATTATATATAATAAAAATATAACATTTGCCATATTTGCACAAAACTGTTTTACTGTAAAAAAAAAATTAAATGCTTATTTTGAATGTTTATAAATTATAATGATAAAAATAGATAATTTCGCATCAGCGTACAAGTAAAATCTTATTACGATCATAAATGTTATTCAGAACAGGAATGAAAAATGTAAGTAAAAAACAAACATTAATTATAGTGGAAAACAACATTTATTAGAAACACCAAGCCTAAACGTATTTATTTAAACTGAACTACCGGCATGTGGGAAATACACTGTACAAATAAACTTGGCTCATTAAAAACGTTACTTACATTGCGGAAAATACTTGATATATTTATTTAATATATGTATTATCTATATCTAAGTAAATACTCACTCAGTAGCACAAACGGTGTCATAAATCCTTGATGACTTCCTCTAATGTTGCTTTCTTGTCGCCTGTTTTGCGCAGAAGACCACAATCCCCGGTCCTCCGTTCCTCCTGGGCGCCTGTACGGTGGTGGTGGCGTTTCTAGTCGCTCTCTTCATCCCGGACCACCCCACGCCCCCAGCGACGCCCTGCCAAACCCGTAAGAGCAGCGCGAGTCTAGCCGGCGCTCACACCAACACGCCGCTGCCGGGGAGCGATGACGACTTCGAACCGCTGCTGGAGGACAGCAACGTCTGACTCTCAAACTAAATCACTTTTGGAAAAAAATGAAAAGGGCGTCAACACATCTCAAACCCTCCACATGTCGGCGACTAACATTTGAGAGCGTGCAGTGTTTATTTTTTTGTTGTTTATGACAAAACGGTTGTTTATGGTTTTGAACTCGGAGGCTTTTTTATGAAGCGTTTTTACAGTGTTTAACATGAATCAACACACTAAGGGCTCAATCAGTGAGATCGGATGCGTTCGGTTTGATTGAGTTTAAGTGCAAAGCTCTTTATGTACTGTATATAGATATTTGGGCGAAGTGCAGTAAAGTTTATTGTATGCGGAGCTTGTGGTGGCTTGCAGCTTATCGTTGCTGTCATGAGATTGAAGAAAAACTGGGTGAATTTCATGAAAACATGGCCATTGCAACCTGAAGAAGAAAATAAAGCCTGTTTTTAGTCATTATTTTCAAGCACATTTTCTCCCTGCTTAAAACAGGCTTTGTTTGCATGAAGAAAAATCACATTTCCTGTGATTTTAAACAGATTTCATAAAATTCACCCAAACGGACATTTGAGATTAATACACGGACAGTATTTTTATACTGCAGCGAATGAAGCCTTAAAGTCACATATCCTGTGGCGTATGACAAGGTTTTAATAGATTAGAGATGCATCTGGTTGCATGAACAATATTTGTGGTGAAGTTAACCAAACCCGAACCACTAGAGCACCAGCGGTTTGGTGTAGTTACTGATGCTAACGTAGTTCTTCTAGGCCAGTTAGTTGTTTCGGACATGGCTTGATTGTGAAATTCTTGAACTGTGTGTGTGTGTGTGTGTAAAGGTTCTATGCAGTAGTGATCAAAAATGGCATTACATTTAGAAGTAAAATGGCTTGCGAATGCCATTTCATTTTGAGAAACATGGGTGTTTAAAATGACAGTATTGCTTAAAATATTACATTTGTACAAGTGAAATTTTACCTTCATTTTTACTTTGGAGAAAAGAATTGGCAAAGTGCATTTGTTAAGCTATTTTACTCAACAATATTTATATATTTCCTTAAGGATAATTCGTATTTATTAAAAATCAGCTAAGTACCAACTACCTCATTTTTGGAGGTTGCGATGATTTTGTGAAATGAGGTTCGATTCGACCTAACTATATTTTTATTTGCATTTAGTTTTTTTATAACCACAATCCATTTTCAGTACAGGATTTTGTTTTTTTCCAAGATTTATAAGAATTACAAACGAATTTCATTATTTTGTTCACGAATAATTTTCTCATACGGTGAACGTTTTCCAAGCTAATGATTTGTTTTGCATGAACACCCGTACAAATTTCCAGAACGATGCTTTATATTTCCGAGGCCTCTTTTTGTTTTTGTGTGCGAAGAACACTGTGGAGCGTCTCTTTAGAGTTTGAGGTCATCATTAGACTGACCTGTGCTCATTTCCGTGTTCCACATGCGCATCATTTCCTCCACTTGCTGTATTTCATTCAAACATGGCAGACATTCCATTCAGAACCCTTCCGGTGACCTGTGAATCAGACAGAGATCATGAACAGAATCTGAATATTTGCTTTCCATCATTTATTCTCCACCCTTTAGTCTTTTTCCATGTCTTTGCATTATTTCAGCCATATTTACAATGCAGAGACGTGAAACTTTAAGCTTGAAAATGTGTATTTATGGCGCGACTGCGGAACGTGTGTAACGGCTCAGCCGTAGTTCCCGCGCTTTTTGGGTTTTGAATTCGTGCACAGCTTCTAACGGCTGTTTTAACATGTAATATAGGGACGATCATGCTCATTATTTTAGGATTGTAAAGTATTGCGTATTGAATAGTATTACTGAAAAACTTTTACGTTACCAGACCCGCAATATTTTTGGAACAATTAACGCGCCGCTCCAAACAAGATCAACCGATCGATCGTCAGAAGCGTCGCGGGCGTTCACTAGAATAACTTTAGCTTCTCCTTTCTGAACTTGTCAAGTATTTGTGTGTCTTTCAATGGGATACACAAGGTGCCTCAAGTGTAAAACATGTTCATTTGTAGTAGATCTGAGTCTGACTGTAAATACATTGAGCAGCTGATGAAGATGAACTGTACAGGGATCCTTATGTAGCCTATTTATTGTCATGTATTGTGGGAATCTATTAAATAGGTGGAAATGAATAACGCTTAGAGTAATGCCTGATGCGTTTCTTCTGCATTATTTCTCTTGACCGTTAGATGGCAACTTACGTTCTGGGATTTCTGAGAACCATAACATAAAAATGACTTAGCATTACCTCGTTTTTGACATGTACCACAGTAATAACAGCATGATGTATGAATATGGTAATCAGTAGTACCATGAAATGTCTAAAAGAACCAAGGTATAATGTGGCCATTCTCTCATAATCACATTTAGCGCAACTTGTTTGCAGTCTTTAACCAAAAACATTCAAATGTAGTGTAAATTGACCTATAAATATTCCAAATGCATGATCATTTATTGTAAATCAGATTGGGAGTTCATTTAAAAATGTCACCCAACCAACGTGCAATAAATTCCTGCCCAATAAAACACAGATGCAGAGTCATCAAAGGTTCCTTGGTGTTTTAATGCATATAAAATACTCTCAAGTCTCCACTCGAGTCCTCAGATTTCCTCTGGATGGCAGTGTTGATGTCTCCGAGATGTCCGAGTCTGACTGATGCTTGAGATCTCATTAGAATAACCTCAGCACAGAATCTAAATACCTCAGATGCAGTTCAGTTTAGTGATGTAAATGCTGCCGTCCAAAATCAAATTAAAAACACCATTTCTGTTCACTTAATTAGAAACTATTGGTTTAGTTTTCACATTGATAAATTACTAGCACTGCCATTACTATTGATTCCATCAGTGTTGTACCCACCTAAACGAACAATGCATCCTCAAATTAATTCATTAACTTGTTTACTTGCGTTTATTCAGATGAGTTGTTTCTTCATGGACCTCCAAAGTTGTTTGGCAGCATATGCAATATGTTCTTTCTCCATGCAATGATATGAACATGCAGAGACTGTAAAGGTTAGAAAATGACAATAAAACCATAAATGTATCAAAAGATAGTACACTATGCCTATATACACTTTATTCTAGAGGTTCGTTGACACCAAGAACGATAACTAAGAGCAAGAACATAACGATGCCATTTTGTTTATTATAATCATGTGCTGCAGTTTTGTCATCTGCCACATTAAAAGCTCAAGTTCTTTAAAGCATTGGCTGGCTGCCAGTGTTTTATTGTTTATCAGCTGGAAAATCAGTTTATCGCGATTCTCATTGAACAGAATTAGCTATTTAAATTTTATAGTTTTCGCCATTGGTGTGAATGGGCCTTTAAGTCTTCTGCACCATGAGAGAGAGAAAAAAACAAAAAAACCCTGGCCCTTTCCTGTTTGTTTTTACAGACACAACACAATTCAAAATTCAGCAAAAACACCTGTGCAAAATCAATACAGAAAATACCTTCATATATTGGGCCCTGTTTTTACAGACGTCTTTGAGATTGTGAAGTCATATGATGCTTTATTTGACAAACAGACCAAAAAATATATATATATATATCTGGAAATCTTATTGCATTTCCACATATACAAACTTTCTGCCTTGCAATATCTTTTGGCCAATCAAAACATAGATCATTTTGGTTTCTAAGTGCTCAATACAGTGTTAAAGTGGTGCTAAAATACACAAAATAGTGTCTATCTACTTTTGACATCAGTGAGGCACTAAAGGCCATCCTATATTGTTATTGTTGTCAATATAATGAACGTGGCAAGCTCAAATGCGCACACGAACATTTTTTGACACTGCATGCTATCACACGTGTAGTTCATAAATATTTATTATCTGTGTAGTTCATAAATATTTATAGTAGTAGTTTTGACATGCTCTCTCTCTCGGGAGCAGTGAATGGATTACATCATGTCTCCAACACAGAGGCCACATCAATGTGTTACTGTGATTATTGAGGAGACCCTAGTGTGCTTCTAGTGCACACTATACTGAGCAGGATTCTCAGTTCTGACGATGCAATTACACTTCACAGCACCTTTATGGTCCTGAATCACCTCCTGCCCGCGATTTTGGTTCTACTGGTTTATGATGGTCTTTTATGACGAGCCACACTATATGAGCGGTTAAAGGGTTAGTTCAGCCAAAAATGGCCATTCTGTCATCATTTACTCACCATCATGTCGCTCCAAACCTGCATGACTTTCATTCTTCTGTGAGACACAAAAGTAGAACTTTAGCAGAATTCAAAATTTAACAGCAGAATGTAACATTCTTTCAAATACAATGAGAACAGACTGACTACTAATATGAAAAAGCACCATGAAATCATTAGAATAGTAGATGCAAGATATATTCTAAGTCTAATGAACCTATAATTACAGTGAGACCTGATTTACAATCTCAGGCGCCGCTTCACAATTTTAAAGTGCAGTCGCACTCCAGCAAACACAGAACTTTGGTTCCCGTTTGGTTATTTTTTTGAGAACCAAGAAATAACATTCTAGGAACGTTCTTTTTAGGTTTTATTTTTGCAAACATAAAAATAAAACGTTCCTAGAACGTTGCAGGGTGGTTATTTTTTAATACCTTAAAAATAACTTATACAGAATGTTCACAAATGTCTCAAAACAAGGTAGACATTGGCCGGGTTTCCATCCAAAGTTGCGAATTTAACTTGTGCGCAAAATTGGAATATCGCATAAAACATTTGCGAACAAGCACTGAACATGACAACATTTCAGATGCCGTGCAACTGAATCGGTCCGCTGGTTAGTCAGGTTTTGCTGTCCCATAGCACAAAGTCACGTGAATTTTTGAACGCTTTCAAAATTTTGGGATAATTTTTGTTTACCGCTTTGGATTTTTAAAAATATATCATAATAATATCCAGTAGTGTATATTAAATATTAAATCTAAAAATATATTATATTTTGTGATATTGTATTATAATATAATTCAGTATATAATATATAAAATATATAATATTCAAACTATTATTTTTTTAGATTAGATTTGATTTAATATATATTGTACTCAATATCATATATTACATATTTTTTAATATATTATTGTGTATATCATATGTATTACAGATGATATATTTTAATATATGAAATATTTAATATAAATATTACTTTTGTTTAATGTACAAAATAAATATTTGTACTTAATATATCATATCAATTCTAGTAAAACCAAGGTCAAAACTAGGTCTTGATATTGAAACAAGAAAATATCTAATATGAATTCAAGCGAAGAGTTTTATGAAGACTCTAAAATGCATCCCGTCTCACTTTCACCGCTGGACCGTCTGTTCCAGTGACTGCAAAAGATCTCGAAATGATGAAAAGTGGAGAGAGATGTTAAAATATTCCATCTGGATCCTTTAAACTCCCATTTTAATGAGTAGAAGTGTTTTACAACTCCGCACTACTTGAAATGAAGTGCTAGCGTGGCTTAACTTTTTCCATCCAAGCTGTGGAGTCGGTGTTTTACGAGCCTGCGTTCATTAGCGCCGTACGTTTGTGGGGAACTAAATTAATTGCGGTGGGTCGAGTGAAGAGATCAGGGAGTTTCACCTTCATTCGGAGAGTTTTACACCAGCTGTGCAGGAGCAAACACCATTTCTGCTCCTCATTTTATATCTATAAACTCTGTTTCGCTCGCAGCAGCAGAAGTCCAGACTCTCGGGAAGCACTGTGTGGTTTTAGCGTTCACTTGGTTGATCGAAATATCTTTGTAGGTTGTGTGCTGAAGTTAAGGTGGATCTGAAAAGCAGCCTGATAATCCTGAAGGACTTCAGACCCTGGAGAGCCATTAACACCCACTTTTTCTGATCCATCAAATGGTTTAATAAGATCTGAAGTGTCTCTTGGCGCCTCTCGTGTGATCGTGACCTTTCTGACAGTGTTTGACGGCAGATGCTCATATAATTGATTCTGTGACACACACGCATCAAAAGCCTTTTAGGATTTTTCTACACGGCCGACGTGTGTCACAACACTCTGGTGCAAACTGAATAGCTAAAATATGACATTTTGTATTTAATGTGACAATGAATATAATTGTAATATATTTATATTATTTTATATTTCAATAATATATAAAATATATATTATATGCAAAATAATACATTAAATATAACATGAAATAGTATGTTTTATATTAATGTGATATTGAATCACTTCTGTCAAGATTTAGGATTATTAATATTATCCTTACTAGATATTTATGATAGTTTCAAGAGTTGCTGAATAGTTTCACTGGCAGTTTTATTTATTTATTTAAATATAAAATATATCATATATATTTCAATAACATTAAATGTTCAAAATATTTAAATATTTTACATTTAATATGTTTTTGAATATTTAATATATTAAATATAGCACATATAATATTCAATATTTTACCTTAAAAGATCATATTTAATATGATATTGAATCATTTCTGCTGAGATGATATTATCCTTACTAGATACTTTTGGTAGTTTCAAGAATTTTTCTATACCTCATTTTCAGTTTTTGTTTTGATAGAAGTTTAAAAAATAAATATATATATATGAAATAAATATTAGAATATATTAAATATTATATTTTGTATTTAATATGATACTAAATGATTTCGGTCAAGATTTAGGATTAATATTATCCTAACTGCATTTTTTTTATTTGATTCAAAAATCATTTTGGCAATTTACCTCATTGGCAGTTGCCATTAATTTCAGAAAAATACACTGATAATGTGATATTTAACAGAAATTGAATTTAATATTTACTTATTTAACATTAATATATATTAACATACTAAATATACAATAGTTTTCATTTAATATATTATTAAATTATTTTTTTATCAAGATTTGTATAATTCTTATGAGATATTTTTGGTAGTTTTGAGAACTTTTAAAATATTTTTTCCCTCTTTATTGGCAGCTTTTTTTTTGCTATAGTATATTATTCTACATTGCTGACATTTGTTAGTTAGTAGTGAATGAAATACTCTAGAGTCAAGTGAATTATGTAAAATGCGATCACAAGACACTTTTCATATTTTTGTTTTTTAGAATGAATTAATTGAACATGCAAGAATGACATATAATGCCTCTGTAAACAACTTGATTGTAATCATTTGTGAAAATGAGAGTGATGTTTGATTAATTAGAACAAACAAATGCTACAGATATTACAGCGGCGGCGGGCATTTATTTCAGAAAGATTGTATTTCTTTAGCACACACTTTCATTGGTAACAATCGCCCACATTGGGTCAAGGGTCACTGAGCTCACAGCGTCTGTACTTATGAACGGGATCAATAAATTGAGCATCAAGCGATCCATAAGAGGATCATCATTTGTTCAGACGAGAGCAGTTCTTGAACATCTTCCTCTGTGAGTTAAGTGCAGGCTAAAGGCCGACTCTCATCCACCTACAGAATACTCATCACACATCCAGGGTTAGAAAGTGATGCTTTCACAGCCTCATCAACGCTGTGAACCTTTTGTTCTTTCCAGTTTTCACTGCTTCCTCCTTAAATTTGACCTTAAAACACATTAACTTTGTTGCAAAGTCTGTGCGAGGTCGTCTAACAGCTGATTAGCTTAGCATGCTGCAATTGCAATTTGAATGCAAGGAAGTAGAATGAATTGCACATTTAAGAAATTATCGTCATTTTTAATTAGAAAAAAGTTAAGTTTATCAAGACAAACACTGACTGCTGGTTTGACAAAGTCTTGTTTGAAAGTTTAAAAGATGTTGAAGATTTTGAAGGTTATAAGATGATGGATGAACAGATGGAAGGGTGGAAGGATAGAATGATGGGTGGATGGACAAACAGAATGATGGACAGATGGATGGATGGAGGGACAGACAGACAGATGGAAGAATAGAATGATGGATGGATGGATGGAATGATGGATGGATGGAGGGACGGAAAAAATGATGGATGGATGGATAGAATGATGGGTGGATGGATAAAGGGACGGATAGAATGACTGATGGATGGATAGAATGATGGGTGGATGGACAAACAGAATGATGGACAAATGGATGGATAGAATGATGGATGGATGGATGGAGGGACAGACAGACAGATGGAAGAATAGAATGATGGATGGATGGATGGACAGATGGAATGATGGGATGATGGATGGATGGAATGATGTGATGATGGATGGATGGAGGGACAGACAAAATGATGGATGGATGGATGGATATAGAATGATGGGTGGATGGATAAAGGGATGGATAGAATGACTGATGGATGGATGGATAGAATGATGAATGACTGGACAAACAGAATGATGGACAGATGGATGGATAGAATGATGGATGGATGGATGGGATAATGGAATGATGGATGGTTGGAGGGACGGACAAAATGATGGATGGATAGAATGATGAATGGCTGGACAAACAGAATGATGGACAGATGGATGGATAGAATGATGGATGGATGGATGGGATAATGGAATGATGGATGGTTGGAGGGACGGACAAAATGATGGATGGATAGAATGATGAATGGCTGGACAAACAGAATGATGGACAGATGGATGGATAGAATGATGGATGGACGGATGGAAGGACAGAATGATGGATGGATGGACAGATGGAATGATAGGATGATGGAATGATGGATGGTTGGAGGGACGGACAAAATAATGGAAGGATAGAATGATGAATGGATGGACAAACAGAATGATGGACAGATGGATGGTTAGGATGGATGGAGGGACAGACAGACAGATGGAAGAATAGAATGATGGATAGATGGATGGATGGAAGGACAGAATGAATTATGGATGGATAGAATGATGGATGGATGGGATGATGTGATGATGGAATGATGGATGGATGGAAGGATAGAATGAATGATGGATGGATAGAAAGATGGATAGATGGACGGATGGAATGATGGAAAGATGGATGGATGGATGGAAGGATAGAATGATGGGATGATGGACAAACAGAATGATGGATGGATGGATGGATAGATAGAATGATGAACAAACAGAATGATGGATGGACAAACAGAATGATGGATGGATGGATAGATAGATAGACTGCTGGATGGATGGATAGATTGTATAACTGAAATAGACACAGTTTGGCTCAAACGTGGCCAGTTGCTTCAACAGTCATCATGTTTATGTTACATGACTTTCTGACCAACTAACAATTAGTCAAAGGGTAATTAAGTCTTACTTTTCAGCCTCAAATTAGACCCATCTAAGTTTCTATGCAAGTTATAATTTGCAATACTATTCGAAGGAATAGTCCGATGGATGGATGGAAGGATAGAATGAATGATGGATGGATGGATAGAAAGATGGATAGATGGACGGATGGAATGATGGAAAGATGGATGGATGGATGGAAGGATAGAATGATGGGATGATGGACAAACAGAATGATGGATGGATGGATGGATAGATAGAATGATGAACAAACAGAATGATGGATGGATAAATAGAATGATGGATGATGGACAAACAGAATGATGGATGGATGGATAGATAGATAGACTGCTGGATGGATGGATAGATTGTATAACTGAAATAGACACAGTTTGGCTCAAACGTGGCCAGTTGCTTCAACAGTCATCATGTTTATTTTACATGACTTTCTGACCAACTAACAATTAGTCAAAGGGTAATTAAGTCTTACTTTTCAGCCTCAAATTAGACCCATCTAAGTTTCTATGCAAGTTATAATTTGCAATACTATTCGAAGGAATAGTCCACCAAAAAAAAAATGTATGAGTTTCTTTCTTCTCATTCTTCTACACAAAAGATAGTTTGAAGAATGTTGGTAAGCAAACAGTTTTAGTTCCCATTGACTTCTATTATATTTTTTTGTCCAAATGGGAACCAAAACGGTTTAGTCGCAGCTCACACACACTCGAACAAGCCATCGATATGTGCAGTATGTGATGTTAAACTGTTGTCTTTGGGTACATTTACCTTTAACACTGACATTAACAGTCTGTCTGGGGTCGCTGGCGAAGCGTCTGCGTGGGGATTTGAGGAAGCGATGCTGTGGGAAACATCCCGGCGCTCGGCTCCACGTGTTAAACTCACGCCGTTCATTACTCTCCCAGATGATGCCAAACACTTCTGTCTCTAATGAGGCTTCTGGGAACTTTGTTGTACAGAAATCGAGTCGTGCAACAACTAAAAAGAGACGAGAAAAGAGGAAACAATGACACAAGATACCGAGTATGTGTAACCGGGGTTAAATGAGTTATTAAAAGACACAGCAATGAAAGACTTGCATACAAACATGGAGCAAAATTAACGAACTTTGTTAGTGTTATTAATTATTGGTGTTTCCTCAAATCATGACACTTGTTGAGGAGATTTAATTCACTAAGTGTTCAGATGCACCATTTTCACCAGCAGGAACATAAAACAGGTGAAAACACTCTTTTGAAGTACCCTAGCAACCACATAGCAACACCCTGGAAACCTACATTGTAACGCCACTCAGCAGTGTAATTTTAGTATAACTGAAATACTATTTTCTAGTTTTTATTAATATTTCAAATTAGTTTCCATTTTTATATTTTCATTTAAATTTCAGTAATGCTCAGGTAATTTAGTTGTGTGCTTTTATCATTTTTATTAGCTTTTTTAAATGGCTATGAAGTATTAATTATTATTTCGGCTGTAGTCTTTGTTATTGTAGCACACCAAATAAAACAAAATGCAAACAAAAACTTTTGCCTTGGCAATAAACTGCAATAAAAGTTTTTTTTAAATATACATTTTATTTGATTTCAGTTAATGTTTATTTCAACTAATAGAGTTTTTTTCATTTTTATTTTGAATTAGGTTTTATTTTTAGATTTTCATTTAAATTTGTCACTCACATTTTCTTCAGATAATGTAAAAATCTGGTTTCAATACAAACTTATGTTATATTACATTATATAATACGTTATATTTCTTAAAAAATATCATTAATACGACCAGTAGAGCAGCTGGTAATAAAAGAAGACAAATGAGTGTTATTTTAAGCCTCTGTTATTTTAATTCTTGTTTGGAATCTCATTTGCACCTTTCAAAACATGAAATACCGCTGCCTTCTTTTAATCAAAATTGCAGGTGTTTACAAAATGTGTCTTAATATAACCTGCTGTCCAACTGTGAAAATACATTTCCACCTTGCCTGTCAAAAAAATCAGCATTCAAAACTGACAGACAAACAAAGCTGAACTAACAGATGAACGCATGCAGACACCTAAAAGAAAAGCAGCAACTACAAAAACAAACAATAAGAGTCTGCATATTAAAATGAAAAAGATTTGAGCTTTTAATAGATACAAATGATTTTAATCTGTAGGATATCAGCCAAACATCAATTATGCAGCTACTTTTCACATTGATTGATTTGTTTTGACCTTTAATCATAGCTTAGTTAATACAATTATTGACAGACAAGTCAATGCGTATTAAAAAAGAGCTTGTAATAACCCGGGAACTGCAACACAACAAATCAAGAGCCTGTTGAGAGAAAGCTGGCGAAGACAATCCACGAGCAAAGCACCGAGCCGAGTTAAACATCCTTTGATATCATCTGTGTGCTATAAAATTAATCATTCTTAAAGTCAATCCTCCTTTATCTGGAGTCAGTCCAAATCTCAAACAGAAAGTAATTATTTTCTCCTTTGAAAAGCTAATTATCAGTTTAAGTCTTCTGCTGTCAGACCACCAATTAAACATAATTACATTAGCAAACACTTCTAGGAGAGGAAGTCTGTGACACACTGTGTCTTGTGAGCTTTTTATGTTACAGACTTAAAAATTAAACCAGCGCGGAAAACTTGATAAAGAACTGAAAGGAATAGTTCACCCAAAAATGAATTTGCTGAAAACGTCCTCGCCTTCAGGCCATCCAAGATTAGGATGAGTTTGTGTCTTCATCAGATTTGTAGAAATGTAGCATTGCATTGCATCAGTGTCTCAGCAATGGACGCTCTGCAGTGAATGGGTGCCGTCAGAATGAGAGTCTAAACAGCTGATAAAAACATCACAATAATCCACACCACTCCAGTCCATCAGTTTACATCTTGTAAAGCCAAAAGCTGTGTTTGTAAGAAACAAATCCATCATTAACATGTAAACCATTGTTTCTGTCTAAAATAGATCCATAATAGTAACTCATAATAACACTTCCTCCAGTGAAAAAGTCCATCTCCTGTTGTCTCTCTCATCAAAATCCAGCCACATATTTGTTCAGAGCTGTTTTGGCTTGTAAACGGTGCTTGATCTGTGCAGATTTCTCTCCTGATTCAGCCCAGACCACTTTTTTCACTGGAAGAAGCGTTATTATGGATTATGGTCTCATATTTTGACGTTATAATGTCTTGATGGCATTGTTTCTTACAGACATGCAGCTTTTGGCTTCTAAAGACATTAACTGATGGACTGGAGTGGTGAGGATTACTTGTGTATTACTGTGATGTTTTTATCAGCTGTTTGGACTCTCATTCTGACGGCACCCATTCACTGCAGAGCAAGTGACAGAATTCTACATTTTCCCAAATCTGGTAAGGAAACAAACTCATCTACATCTCGGATGGCCTGAAGGGGCAGTAACTGTTCAGCAAACATTCATTTTTGTGTGAACTATTCATTTAAGAGGGTAAAACCTCAGACATTCGGAAGCAATTCACTTCAGCATTACGAAAACCATCAAATTTGTCAATTGCCACTTTCACTCCGCACGCTCGTAACCTCTTCCCTCTTGTATTTTGAGTCTAATTCTCAGATATGTAGAGGTCATGAATTATGCATGTCTTCATATGGCTCCATTAAGCTTTCCATATTGAACTCAAAGCCAGGCGGCATGAAATTGTACAGTTTAATGTGGCTTTAAAAGTATTTATCACGTGCAAATCACAGATACAATTTACCTGGCAGTTATTATTTTTCATGGCAAGATAAGACGCGAGGAACACATTTACACGAAATGGATCTACAAAGGTCAACGCATTTGCTAAACCTCAATTGCAGTTTTTTTTTATTTATAACCCAACACAAGCGACGGCCTTATCAGCATTCTTCCATAATTCACGATTTCACATATTGTGAGAGTCTGAATACAGACAGTCAGAGCTAAAACAAACCTTTTCCCCTATTTTGCTCAAGTGTGTTGGTTTTTCACTGTTGAATGTGTTTATGCCTCTATTGAACATTCAGTGAATATTAGTCATCTCAGTTTTAAAAGCATCCACAGATTCTTCACTTGAAATTTCCCGGATGTTTTTTCATCCAAAGCTTGTTTGGAAGCACCAATCAATCCAAAGAAATTGTACGCTTGCAGCCTGTGGTTTGGTAACGTGGTTATGTTGACTCTCCGTCCATCGGAGTGGAACGTTATGGCTGATAACTTAATACCCGAGGAACAACAGCTCATTCAGCTTTAGAGTAATTAATGATGATTACATGCTCATGTAGCTCGTGTTGTTGTGCCTCATGCCATTAATCATGATTGTGCTTCCAAAGAAACAAGCTGAGCACACAGGGACTCATCAGCGTCACCGAGAATAACGTCACATATGAACGTACCTGCAGCACATCTGAACATCTATTAAACAGAGAAACATGCTAAATAAGAGCACTTACTTAAAGGGGTAGTTTATCCAAAAATGACAATTCTGTCATGAATTACTCACCCTCATGCCATTCCAAACCTGCAAGACCTCCATTCATCTTCGGAACACAAATTAAGATATTTGTTGTATAAAGTCATTACTTTTGTTTTCTTTGCACACAAAAAATATTCTTGTAGCTTCTTAACATTGCAGTTGAACCACTGATATCACATGGACTATTTTAACGATGTCCTAACTACCTTTCTGTGTCTTGACCGTGGTAGTACCCTTGCTGTCTATGGGAGGGTTAGAGAGCTCTCGGATTTCATCACAAAATATCTTAATTTCTGTTTTAAAGATGAACGAAGGTTTTACGGGTTTAGAACGACATGAGGGTGAGTAATTAATGACAGAATTCTCATTTTTGGGTGATCTATCCCTTTAATGATATATGTGGGAATATGGATTAATGTCCTATTACTTTTGATTCATATTGATTCAAAATTTTTATCAAATTATTTTCTTGACATGAAAAGTTTATTAAATTAAACACCCAGAAATAAAATAATGAAGTCATTATTATGGAAGATGAGTAAATAATTGACTAGAGTTACATTTTGGGTAAACATGAACTAAATTCCATTATTAAGAATTTATTAATTGTTTTGTTTTACACTTTTAAGTGCCATTTAAAAAAATAAATAAAAAATTATTAAAAATAATTACTTAGTCATTGACTAGTGTCTCATTTTTAGGTAAAAATGAACAAAATTAAATTTCTGAGTATTGATTAAGTTTTTTTTTTATTTAATTACATTTTTATTTTTAGAATTATTTAAATTCATTAAATGTTAATCAAAAATAATTTCATGATATGCTGATCAATTGATCAAATTAAACGCTGACAAAATCTGACTAGAGTCTAATTTTTGGGGATAAAAATGAACAAAATTCTATGACAAAAAAAGGAGTAAAAAAACAAATATATTTTATTTGATTTTTATTTTTAAATTATTTTTCAAATTCATTAAATATTAATCAAAAATAATTTCATGATATGCTGATCAATTGATCAAATTAATCGCTGACAAAATCTGACTAGAGTCTAATTTTTGGGGATATAAATTAACAAAATTCTATGACAAAAAAGGAGTAATAAAACAAATACACACATCACTTTCAATTGTATGTTTCAACCACAGATGGCGATAGAGAGGCAAACATTCTGTAGTTCAGCTTCCAAAGTACAAAATAAATAAATAAACAAACAGTACCATTAAATTAAACCAGATAGTTATTAGTAAATAAAATGTTTTACTAAATTTCTCCACAATATTTTACCCACCAGCAATGTTTTACAAAATTTCTCCAAAAAATACACTTCTGGGAACACCATTTGGTGACAAATCAAATGAATCAGTGAATCTTTTCATTCAAATCGGGTCACAACATTAAACCTGCAGTAATTTGTAAACAGCCAAGTTACTGTCATGCTACTGGAAAATGTAGTTAAAGGGTTAGTTCACCCCAAAATGAAAATTAGGCTGCGTTTTACTCACCCCCGAGGCATCCTAGGTGTATACGACTTTCTTCTTTCAGACGAATCCAGACGGAGTTATATTAAAAATTTTGATCATTGCACTCAGCGGGTGTTTCATTGCTTCTGTCCAAAAGACGTGAAATAAAAAGCACCTTTCCATAAAAGAAAAAAGTGTCTCACACAGCTCCGGGGGGTGAACAAAGGCCTCCTGTAGTGAATCGATGCGTTTTTGTAAGAAAAATATCCATATTCAAAATGTAATAATCACTTTAATGTAGCTTGCGCCAACAGTTGTACACGGAAGCAGCTCCGGGAGGACGACGTAAGATGTCGGCGCTGCGCATGTGCCGGTGAGTCTCATGAAAACCAACGTTTGTTTACAGGAGCAAAGGAAGCAAAGTTTCCTTACTTTAGCAAAGGAAAACCAGTCTCCTCTTGGCTTATATCCAAATCCTCTGACATTCTTCTTTACAAATCCTCGTTTTGTACTTCTAATTAGTGACCGTTGTTTTGTTTCGATCTCTCCGCGTGCGTCACTTCTGAGCGGCGCATGCGCAACGCTGTCCTCATACGTCATGCTCCCAGAGCTGCTTCCGTGTACAACAGTGAGCGCAAGCTAGACTCAAGTGATTATTACGTTTTGAATATGGATATTTTTCTTACAAAAACGCATCGATTCGCTACAGGAGGCCTTTGTTCACCCCCCGGAGCCGTGTGAGACACTTTTTTCTTTTATGGAAAGGTGCTTTTTATTTCACGTCTTTTGGACAGAAGCAATGAAACACCCGCTGAGTGCAATGATCAAAATTTTTAATATAACTCCGACTGGATTCGTCTGAAAGAAGAAAGTCATATACACCTAGGATGCCTCGGGGGTGAGTAAAATGCAGCCTAATTTTCATTTTGGGGTGAACTAACCCTTTAAGCTACTGCTGTTGTTCTCCAGCTCTTATAGACGGCATGGTTCAATTAGTAATCAACATTTTGTCAGTTTTATGTAAAGAAACATTTACACAGAAGGACTAAAACGAGACGAGATGAGATGACACCATGAGCAGCACTGAACATGAATTGCCAGAGCCTGACGCTTTTAATTCATGAAATCTTTCCATATTCAAACACAAATCACGTCTAATTGAAAAGAGAAGGTGTCAAAAGCTCTCAGAGAGCGAACACTCTTCTCCCAAACGCAGATGTGGGGAAAATCGAAGAGCTGATATCTCATTTAACAACACGCACTTAAAGCACGTGATGGACTAAAGCCCTGATGAACAGACGAGGAGATTCATATCGATCTGTGCCGCTGCCGACTAAAAGTGTCATTAAATCAGCCATGCAAATGACCAATCCTGCCTGACCGCTGTCGTCCCAAACCTTCCCAACACATCAAAACACCAACCTTCTCGAACCCCTGAACGATTGCATTCACTCGAAGAACTTTGAGGCCTGATTAGAAATCCTATAACTTGTTTTGTTTAGTCTTTGCCATCAAATTAAGCCAATTAATGCTCTTTGAACTAGATGCCACAAATCACATTATATAACAAAAGTTACATCTGGTTAGATAATATATTTATTTTTTGTGTGTTTTCAGTTAGTGTGAGATTATCTTGCTAAGTCCTGCACTATTAAACCTTCGTAGAATAATAAACATATTATTTTAGTTATCATGATAATTAGGCACGGGATACATTGACAAACTATATTTAGGCAAAACATGCCATGCACTTCTCAATTTTGAGATTTTGGGTTATTTTGCTATAAACAAGTGAATAGAAAATACATATTTATGTGTTATTTTATTGCACTTGATCTATATTCTATATTTGCATCTGTAGATTTAAATTACAGTAAATATCTTTAAAGCCTGTTTTTGTAAAAAAAAAAAAGAAAGAAAAAAAAGTTTTCTTATCCACTTCAGCAGCACTTACATACCCCACAATTTACCGTTTTATTCATATCTGTATTCTGAAGGTTTTTATAGAGGGATTTGTTCATTTATCATTCGCCTGATGTTATTACCGCACTTTATCTATTTGCATCTTCAACAACAGTAAACATCTTTAAAGGCTGTTTTTGCAAAAAGAAAGTTTGTTTCTCCACTTCAGC
The DNA here is from genome assembly GCF_001515645.1 of Sinocyclocheilus grahami. Lineage (NCBI taxonomy): Eukaryota > Metazoa > Chordata > Actinopteri > Cypriniformes > Cyprinidae > Sinocyclocheilus > Sinocyclocheilus grahami. The sequence goes on along the minus strand of NW_015506440.1, from coordinate 74,541 downwards.
AGCACTTACTTCCACCAAAATGTACAGTTTTATTCCTATCTTGTGAACATTTGTGTAGAAGGGTTTGTTCATACATCACTCACCTGAGAAATATTTCACACTTTAATCCTAAACACATGGTGAAACTATTCTGTTCTGGCTGTTGACAGTATTTAATGATTTATGGAGTGATTAAAAAGAAACATCCAAAATCCCTTCTGTAAAACCTTTAATATGTCAACAAAATCAAACAAGAATTTTGAACCTGGGCTTTATCCAAAGTTCAGATTTATGCTTTGGAAATGTATGCAAATTCTTAAAGTTGCATGTTTAATCAGCTGTGTAAGTGTAGTCATATCTATTAGCTGTTTATGTCTAATAATTGTTTTACCATATTCACCTGTTGTGTCTTGCCTTAAATATATTAAACTATATTATAAAGTATGGGCCTCATTCATTAAACACAAGCAATATGACAAGCAATAACTAAATCTTAATAATCTTAAGTTTATACAAGAAATTAAGGCTGAAGGCAACAATTTATGGATTACTAGACAGAAATGTGTTGTTTGTGTTTCATGGCAGTGGTCCATTGTGTCATTTTTGTTAAAGCAAATGCTGAAAATCTGTCCAATTTAAATAATTAGAACACATTATTGTGGCAGATGAGTAAATCAGGGACTAGCATCTATTCTTTGGATAAAAATGAACAAAATTCCATTTTTAAGAAATCCAAAGTAATTAAAATTTGATTAATCAAATTCATACTGAAGATTTGCTTACAAAATCTCTTTGCTTACAAAGTCTAATTTTGTGGTAAAAAAAATAAAATAAAATATTGCGTAAATACATAAACCAATCATAGTTAAAAATGGACATAAAACACACATAAAAAAAAAGTTCATAAAACATTTGCTTGAGCAGTGTATCAGTGTCACGATCTCTAGCTGGAGTGCCCATGAGCTCCGTCCTGTACCACTCACTCACCCCGGACTACATTTCCCATAATCCTCTGCCTGGCCACATCATTAATTGCAATCACCTGTCTTTCATCTCATCATCAGTTCACAGCTGTTGCACATTAGAATTACTTTATAAGTACCACACACACTCTCTGAGTTTGCTGGTGGTTGAATGTTGTATAGCTCTTCCGTGGTTTCTCAGTTTTCCGTTTTTCTGTTTTTCTGTTTCCTTGCCTTCTTGTTTTGATCCCTGGATTGTTTTCTTGTTTATGATTGTTTTGCTGCCTGCCCTAGTGATGGGAAACCGAGGCTTTCTGAACCGTTTGAGGCTTTCATCAAATTGTGCCGAAAAACAGTTCATTACTCAAAGCTTTTTAACACAGTGTGCATTAGCGACATCTGGTGGTCAGACTCGGTTTCTCCAGCCTTTCTAACGAAACATCGCAGAGCAGAGGATGGTTTGAAAAAGTTTTTAATCTGTGCCTTGCGTGCCAGTCCGGTCAATGGATTCACATATCGATCAATAATATAAAATATACAAGTGTGTGATTATAATTAATAATTGACGTGAGTAGTAGCAAAAATATTTTGGGTGAGCTGTTTGGGATTTCTGAGACCCCAGCTAGAACATGATCAAATGCAACAGAGGTGTGACGTGCATTCAGTTTCTGTCTGGTGTTGAGGTTATTCTAATCTATTCTACTGAATCCCAAATAAGTGTACACACACAAAAAGTCAATGTAAAGTCAAACACAAGAGTCATGCGACGCGCCGATTTTTTCCAAACCAGCTGTCCCGACCTGCCGATACTGCATGATGTTCGAAGCTTCAAACATCATCAATCACGTGGTGTTGTCATTTCGATACAAGCATTGGCACAGTGTATGATACAATAGTGCTTTGAAAACTGCATCGGAGCCTCGGTATCAATCGTCCGATCACTAGCCTGGCCCTGACCTTTGCCTGATTTTCTGGATTACTCTTTTGCCTTGCCACTGCCATCGTTGTTTGCTGTTGTTGACCACGCCTGTTTGACTACGCTCTTATTAAAGCCTTGCATTTGGATCCCCACTTCGTTGTCACGCCTCCCTCGTTACAATCAGCATATTAGACTGATTTCTGAAGTAATGTCAAGTTACTTGAGTAATGATGATGAAAATTCAGCGTTGATCACAGCAATAAATTACATTTAAACAGATATCACATAGAAAACAGCTATATGAAATGGCAATAATATTCCACAATTTTACATATTTTACTGTATTTTTGATCAAATAAATGCAGCCTTGGCAAGCAGAAGATGCTTCTTTCGAAATATAAAAAACATCTGAATTATTCCAAACTTTCAACTTTACTGGTAGCGTACATTTCAAAATGTCACAGTGAAACAGAGTTTGATTCCACATCTGTGTGTGCGTCACATTACCTTATCCTCACATCTCTCTGAAGGAGGAGCTCACAGTATCCATCACCTCCATATCATCAGCACAGGCGCTCATGATGTCATTATTGTCGGCAGACAGCAGGACTCCTCCTTTATTGACAACAGAAGAAATACAGAGTCCCGGACCGAGCGCAGAGCCGCATGAATCTCAGGGCCGTGTCGGCAGTGCCATTATTCAGTTATGGGGCGATTAGATGGGCTGCCGTATCAGCACAGCGCGCGGGTTTGTGTCTCCTGGATGGAGCCTCGTGCACACGGCAGATTTCATTTCCAGGGTTTATGACTTATTGTGTGCTGCTGTGGGATCTTTTGAGGTTATAAACAGGAGGTTTGGTAACTGTTATTCTGCCGCTGAGAAATGTGGGAATTGCAAACGCATACACTTGTTTGTTGAAAACATCCAGGACTGGTATCAGTCCTCTTACACTGCAGACAGAGGAATTGGGGTTTGATGCATCATCCTGTACTCAAATCCTCACGGGGGATCTGTGCTCATCCACATAGCCTATATTCAAGAAGAAAATCTTGGGTTTAGTTCACAAAGTTAGGAATATGTTATTTGAGAGATATTATTACAGCGCTTGTGTCTGCTATGGGATAGAATTGAGAGATATAAACTTGATAATCTGAGAAAAAACGTCCGAATTGTGAGATGAAAAAGAAAAAGAATTACGAATGAATTGCAAGGAAAAAAAAGTCAGAATCCTGAGCTTATATAATCACATTTTTGTACCTTTTTGTCCTCAGAAATGCAAGTTTATATCTCACAATTTTTTTCAGAAATGTAATAAAAAGTCAGAATCATGAGATAAAAAGTCACAATTAGCTTTTTTCTTTTTTAAAATTCTGTGGCAGAAATGGGCTTCCAGTTATGCTATATGTCCACACGAACAACACTATTAAAAATTGATTAAAAGTTACAAATTAATTAAGTACAAAAAATTATGAAAATTCTAATTGCAATTATATGTACATCCTTTAATTTCCTTTTTTTTTAAACTGATTAAAATATTTTTTTAATATATAGATTAAAATAAATAACATTTAAACAAATATTATAATAAAATTAGATAATAAAACTAAATAATTTACATTTGAAATTATTTAAACACATTGTTGCAGAAGAGTAAGTCACTTAGACAGTCAAGCAAATTGAAATAATAAAAAGGAAATTGTGGTAGATGTCATAATTATCAAAATTGCATTATTACGTAAATTCATAAAACAATCAGTTTTCAAAACTGCCAAAACAACTACGTAAGTAACTTGCAATTGTCTGTTTCAACCACAGACGGCGATAGAGAGAAAGTTCTGTAGTGCAGCTTGAAGTGAACAAAAAATATGAACATTAAATTAAATAGTTATCAGAAAATATATTTCTCAATATAAAACAGTGCAGGCACACCATTAGGTGGGAGATCTGTGCACATCCACATATATTCCAGAAGAAAATCGTGAGTTTAGTTCTCAAAGTTAGGAATATGTTATTTGATATCCTGATATACAATCTGTCCACATAAACAACACTGAAGCATCCTCCTTATTAATATCTGCAATGCACATCCCTGCATTTTATGTAAATGCACAAGTGTGTGCTTATATATCATGAACATGTTGCATTCACGTTGTGCATGAATTCTACAATGTGTTACGTCTCCCTAATTATTTGGCTTCTAGTTTTTTTTAGGAGGTAACAAAACGTTGAATGAATAAAAGAATATTTAAGCTCAAACACTTTTCTCTACTATGGAGGTGTGGTGTGTGCAATCAAGAAGCAGGCAGAGGCAAAACTGAACCCGAATTTGCTTTTAGTAGAAAAGATAACTCAATACAACAAAACTCCCAATTACCTTTTACGGCACCAGCTCCCAAGTCACTCACGTCCACCTCCGATTTGAACGGCAATGAGAAATATGGAGCAGCCAGGACCGGTTCGCTATGCAACAACACTTTAATATTGTCAAATGCAGTTTGACATTCAGATGACCAAACAAACGATTCTGAAGAACTGAGTAAAGTAGTTAATGGTGTAGCAACTGAGGAGAAATTTCGACAAAAACTTTGATAGTAACCGGCCATACCCAAAAATCTACGCAAACCAGTGGACATATCACTTCTAGAGACTGGAAAAACTGTCACTAGAAGTGACATGTGTTCAGACCAGCTCTGCGAGTAAATCAGTAGGTCATCAAGATAAGCATTACAGTTTGGATCATCAGCAAGAACTAGATTAACCAACCTCTGAAAAGTGGTTGCGGCATTTCGCAAGCCGAACGCCATAACTTTGTATTGCAGGAAATAGTCTGGTGTTACGAAAGCTGACATTTCAGATGCTCTAGGTGTTAATGGAACTTGCCAATATCCTTTGAGTAAATCCAACTTACTCACGAATCTGGCAGAACCAACACTGTCAACACAGTCCTCCATTCTCTGCATTGGAAAACAATCAGGTACTGTTACAGCGCTGACACGTCTATAATCGGTAAAAAAGCATCTGACTTCTGTACTAAAAGGCATGGCGAACTCCATGAACTAAGACTAGGACTGGCCAAACCCTTCTCCAACAAATACTGAACTTCTTTCTTCATTGCAGCTCTTTAAATAGAGTTAACTCTATAAGGGTGTTGTTTAAATGGCTGGGCATCACCTATATTGATGTCATGCTGTAAAACATTTGTAAGTGTGGGAACATCACCCAATATAGAAGAAAACTTGCTAAGAAGTTTAACAACATCTTCCCTCTGATCAGTGTTAAGATGTGCTAAGAAACTTGACAAATAGGCTAAAGTTTCGGAAGTAGTCAATCTGGCAGACAATTTGACAGCCGATGCCGATATCTTGGAAAGCAGGGTGGCCGATGGCTGATATAAAGCCGATATAATTGTATTTATTTTAATTAATATTTAAGAAATTTGAAATCATTTGAAAATGGATTTAAAAATAAATTTGTAAAATAAACATACTTATACTTTAGATGACAAATTATTTTCCACAAATAAATAAATATTTAATAAAAAGGAAGTAAACTGCAACCAACAGAGCACTCAGTATTCTGGGAAGTTTGTGTGCATTGGGAATAATTTTTTCAAATAAAGCCAAGGTAACACTCATTTTACATACAGCACGCAGTGAAAATGACAGGAAGATGACAGTGGGGACATGCATAATTGGAAACCACAAATTTAATATTTAAAGCATTCAATTTGAACGGACCGAAAGTCACGCAGAGAACACGCGATCATGCAGGTCACATGCACACTTCACAAGATCTCACAACTGGATTCGACTAAGTTTGCAAGGTTTGCGAAATTAAATTTTCATTAGCTATTCAAAGATTTATTTAAATTATATAAATGCATATTTGCTGAATTCTGACGGCAAACGAGAAAGTATTATAATGTTTGCCTTTCTATTACTAATAATATAAAAGCAATCGTTATAATACTTTTTGTATACATTTTAATTCCTTTGTTTAACAGTTCTATCTGATTATTAGACAGACTTCTATCCATATTAGACAGAACTGTTAACGAATGACGACGACGAACAGGAGGGAGAATGTGAGCACTATGTGCTCAGGCGCTCCCGCTCTCAGCGCCGTCAAAACAAATGCCCCGCCTCGAACGCATCGGCCAAAAAGAATAACTTATCGGCCAATGCCGATATATAAAAAAAAAAAGCCAAATATCGGCCGATATATCGGTCGACCACTATACCCGTTTTTGATGTTTTCTGTCTGTTGTACTCATTACATACGTAATCTGTCTCACCCCTCTTCTCCAGGATCTTGTAAGGACCCGAAAAACATGCCATTAAAGCAGACCGAGGAACAAGAAGTAAAATCAGCACTTGGTCGCCCACTGCAAAAGATCTGTTTACAGTAGATTTGTCATACCGCATTTTCATCTTACCCTGAGCTTTAGTCAATGACTCACAAGCTAGCATACACGTCTCCTGAAGTCGGTCAATTTACTCACATAGTCGAACACATTTGTTTTTTTAGAGTCCTCAATGCCTAACATCCTCTCTTTCAGGACTTTCAGTGGTCCTTTTACAGCATGGCCAAACACCAGCTCTGATGGGCTGAACTTGAGAGACTCCTGCACTGTATCACGGATTGCAAATAAAAGCAAAGGAACACCTTCGTCCCACTCAGACCCTGTCTCAATACAGAACTTCCTAAGCATTGCTTTTAATGTTTAATGGAACAAACCTTCGTAAAGGACCCACACAATCCACTATCACATGCTCAAAAGGTTCACCTATGACAGGAACTGGAATTAAAGGTGCTGGAGGAATCACCTGATTCGGTTTCCCAGCATACTGGAAACATGACAAGTCTTACAAAACTGCACCACATCACCAGTTTTGTAACCATTTCAAAAGAAATGTTGTAAGACACGGTTGTACATTTTTGTCACTCCTAGGTACAGGAAATGATCATGCGCCAATGATAGTACCTGCTGGCGAAAAATTGAGGAAACCCCCACCTGATAAACAACATCATCAGTAGTGTTATTTTAATGCCACTTCCGCATTAGTAGACCATCCTTCACAACAAATGAGACATTGTTAAGTTCTGGTTTCTCAGCCAATTTAAAGCATTTCACAAGTGAAACATCATTCTTCTGAGCTTCAATTAATTTCTCACGAGTTACTGTCAAAGTCAATGGGTCACTCACTACGACCTCACTCACCTGGTCACTGACATGAGATTTGTCTTCAGGCCTTTCCTCAGCCTCCTGATCTACACATAAGAAAGAGTCAGATAATTTTACTTCTGAGACAATTCATCAACAATTCATCTGTAACAAATGCATCCCATCGAAATTCCAATTCCTGTGTGACCAATGCATCTGACCGCAGTGACCTTCCACAAACTCCATATTCAACCAGAGTCCTACATTTTCTGAAATAAGAATGCGAGTTGTGATTACTTTTTGTGGATGGTTGCCAAGGTGTTATGCAGTTGCTAGGGTCTCTTTCCATGTGCATCTGAGGGTTTTATCATCCAGCAGGTGAAAATGCTGCATCTGGTCACTTAGTAAAGATACAGCACAACAAGACAGATGATTTAAATCACTAAAACTAAGAAAAAGCAACAGCAAACAGCATTAATGAAACTCGGTGCATGATAATCTAATAAATACGATGCTCTGATTCACTTTGCTGCTCAAAATCGTCCCAAAGTTCCAATTTGTGCAGATTTGCTTTGCCTATATGGATTAATCCTTTGTTTTCTGCATATTTTATGGATATGGATATTACTTTCATCTGAAACTCAATAAATAAAGCCAGATGCTGCAGTCAGAGATGAATATTGTGTCTTCTGCAAGAGAGATGAGGCGAACACCTGATGCATGGAGAATATTAGACTCGTCATTCTGCGAGATGTTCCGTCAGAATTGATTTGATATGAATCTGGCACAAACATCACAGATCACATCAGCACGGTAACAAAAGAGTGTCGTGGAGAATCACACTGAATCGTGAATAACAAAAGGAAACAAATAAACAGACCGCCAGCCAGCACCAATGTTGAGAATATATCAAAGGATAAAGCCCTCGTCTTAATGAAGTCGAGGCTGAGAAACATGCGTGGCGCCAACAGAATCTTAATGGCATTGTTATCGATCACATCTTAAGTCCAGATCCAGAAAGCGTCTGATCTGAAAACAATGAGGTTATCTGAAATCAAAGCCATCTCCCCTGCTGGAGCACATCAGAAGGAGCGTTTAACACCTCCCAAAAGCCTCCAGAGAGGTCATCGCATCCAAGCCAGGAGAAAAACGCTCTTCTTCTCGCTACAAACAAGCAGTTCATGCAATCAGGGCCTTTGGAGCTTTGCGGCGCTTATGTTTCCTGCTGGTGCAAAACAGCTTGACAGATGAAGAACTCTACAAACACAAGTTCACTGTGTTGGTTTTACAAGAGAATATGGATTTTTTGCGGCAGCGGCACTGGAGCATTCAGATTAAACCTTAATTATTTTACACTGCTTCAGCGTGCAAGATCAACTAATGAACAACCTCAGTGGGCCCAACTAAACAGAGAGCAGCACCATTCACAACTGAATTAGAATGGCTTTCAAATTACAATTCCGTTTCAGACTGTGAATTTCATTTGAATTAATGTAGTACTCAGTATGCAGATTCAAATGAATTCATATTACTGCCATTTGGTTTGACAAGATAAAACAAGAGACAAGACAAAACAAACTATAGACAGACAGATGGATAGATAAAAGATAGATAGACAGACAGATTTTATGAAACAGAAAGGGAACCAACTGCACATTAAATTAAACATTTCCATCATTTACTTAATTTTAAAACTGGTCCTTTTAATCTAGAATGATTAAGATCCATCAGTTTATGTGTCATGGACCATCAGCTCTTCACTGTGTGTCTCTCCACGGGTTAATTCTGTTGCTCTTTCCTGAATTACACAAAGTTTAGAGGTAAACTATAGCAGACTTTCATGAGAAGCCACTACATTGCTAGACTTCTTGAATAGGCCATAGAAACAAAGAGCGTCGAGTATGATGTTGAGGACCAGCTTGTGGAAATTTCATTTTCATTTAAATCCAGATGATCAGTGGGTGCCGGTCTTATCGGGTTCTTACACGGGACGTTTGATTGGCAGCCTGAGGCAGAGGTTCGACCCTGGCAGCGGCGCCTGAAGGCTCTTGGCATTACTGGCCCTGTTTCTGTCCGTCACCCGTCTGCCACTCACCTCTCACGCTAATCATCATTTATCACACGCCGCCCGCTTTGTCTTTGTGCCTGAATGCACATTGGGAAGAAAAATGGCTTTTTGGGTGTCATAAAGTGAGATGGATTAAACATGAGAAGACGTCCCACCGTTCAGACAATGAATCAGCGGCAGGACAGACGGCTGAATTAGGAGCTGTGTGTTAAATCTGCTGGTCACAGATCAGACGGCTGTGTTCACCTGCAGCACATGCTCCTTTAACGACTCATTTTTAAAGCATTAATGTCTTTGAGTTATTGATAGCAGACTGACGGGGCTGAGCCTGTAATAAAAGATCAATCATGGAGAGAAGAAAAGATCTGTTACAAAACACAGAGCCACCTATAGACAGCATCATAAGCGCCATTCAGAACTGAACTGAAGTAGAAAATGGTCATTTTAATTTAAACTGTAATATAATTCTGAGAAATTAAAAACTGCAGTTTTAATTTAATTTGTGTTTTAGTATTATTTATGTTATTATAGTTTTCATTAATTATTTTAAAATCAATTTTCATTTTAACTTTCGTCAACGTTTTAGTAATTTTGTTATGTGCTTTTGTCATTTCTATTAGTTTTTAATACTACTATTTAGGTATAGTTAGGTATTTTTATTTTTAGTTTAGTTATTTTCAGTTTTTAATTTTAGTGCTGGAACTTAGTTGCCAAGGTAACATTTCTAATTTTGTTTAAAATTTTTCATTAATTTAATTTAACAAAAATGTTTTAAATTATTTTAGTTATTGATAATAACACTTGTAATTTCAATGAAAATACACTTGAAACATGAACATACTTAACAAAATGGATTATTATTATTAAATACATAATAAAAAAACTCTACTATTACTAATTTATTAAATATATTACATTCAATAAATTATATGTCATTTATAGACCACGATGGAACAACACTTCACAGCATGCCACATTTTCATCCAATGACTTCAAAATTTAACCAAACAGCATCAAAATCAATGTGTTTTGTTGCAAAAAATTGGACTAATGAAATTTCTCTGTTGTATGACTGTGCTGATTTTTTTTTAATTGCTATTTAATAAATCTCATTTATCCTTCAGTGAGAGCAATCCCAGACTGCGCTGCCATGAGCTCAGGGAAAGTGAATTTAAAATAATTGTTAAAAAATATTTTGTTCATTTAAATATTTAAAAAATGTAAAATACTTATACACTAAAAGATTATATAATATTTATTAAAAAAAAATTTATATTTATTTTAGGATTATTATCTTAAAAATTGCTTATTTGATTCCGTTCTAAAGTGTATTAAAAAACAAACAAACTAGAAGCAAACTGGAAAACGGTTTAACCCCATATTTGTGTGATATTTAACTCATGTGCTGTCCATTTCTTCTGATCATCCTTGAGATGGTTCTACACCTTCATTTGAGTCTAGCTGTGTTTGATTATACTGATTGGACTTGGAAAGCCACACACCTGTCTATATAAGACCTTACAGCTCACAGTGCATGTCAGAGCAAATGAGAATCATGAGGTCAAAGGAACTGCCTGAAGAGCTCAGAGACAGAATTGTGGCAAGGCACAGATCTGGCCAAGGTTACAAAAAATTTCTGCTGCACTTAAGGTTCCCAAGAGCACAGTGGCCTCCATTCCTTAAATGGAAGACGTTTGGGATGACCAGAACCCTTCCTAGAGCTGGCCGTCTGGCCAAACTGAGCTATCGGGGGAGAAGAGCCTTGGTGAGAGAGGTAAAGAAGAACCCAAAGATCACTGTGGCTGAGCTCCAGAGATGCAGTCGGGAGATGGGAGAAAGTTGTAGAAGTCAACCATCCCTGCAGCCCTCCACCAGTTGGGGCTTTATGGCAGAGTGGCCCGATGGAAGCCTCTCCTCAGTGCAAGACACATGAAAGCCTGCATGGAGTTTGCTAAAAAACACCTGAAGGACTCCAAGATGGTGAGAAATACGATTCTGTGGTCTGATGAGACCAAGATAGAACTTTTTGGCCTTAATTCTAAGTGGTATGTGTGGAGAAAACCAGGCACTGCTCATCACCTGTCCAATACAGTCCCAACAGTGAAGCATGGTGGTGGCAGCATCATGCTGTGGGGGTGTTTTTCAGCTGCAGGGACAGGACGACTGGTTGGAATTGAGGGAAAGATGAATGCGGCCAAGTACAGGGATTTCCTGGACGAAAACCTTCTCCAGAGTGTTCAGGACCTCAGACTGGGCCGAAGGTTTATCTTCCAACAAGACAATGACCCTAAGCACACAGCTAAAATAATGAAGGAGTGGCTTCACAACAACTCTGTGACTGTTCTTGAATGGCCCAGCCAGAGCCCTGACTTAAACCCAATTGAGCATCTCTGGAGAGACCTAAAAATGGCTGTCCACCAACGTTTACCATCCAACCTGACAGAACTGGAGAGGATCTGCAAGGAGGAATGGCAGAGGATCCCCAAATCCAGGTGTGAAAAACTTGTTGCATCTTTCCCAAAAAGACTCATGGCTGTATTAGATCAAAAGGGTGCTTCTACTAAATACTGAGCAAAGGGTCTGAATACTTAGGACCATGTGATATTTCAGTTTTTCTTTTTTAATAAATCTGCAAAAATGTCAACAATTCTGTGTTTTTCTGTCAATATGGGGTGCTGTGTGTACATTAATGAGGAAAAAAAAATTAACTTAAATGATTTTAACAAATGGCTGCAATATAACAAAGAGTGAAAAATTTAAGGGGGTCTGAATACTTTCCGTACCCACTGTATTTCACCACATCAGAGTCTTGCTTAGCAACATGATAACGTCAAACTCTGCTGGATTCAGTTGCGAGTCGAATCTCCTCTGTGCTTCACGTGGAGCTGCTGCCTATGATAACACTCAAAGAGTGAGAAAGACAGCAGACATCAAGGCTTTGAAAACAGTGATAAAGTGTATTTGTTATCAAATGTGGTCCTAAAAAGGCATGATTTGTTTTATAAACCAGAAGCATGATTTAAATATAAATGGATATATTATATATTACAGACACTTTTCTGAATGTAAACATGCCATCATAACATTACACATTTGCAAGCTACACCACAGATGAAGAATAGTGTCATATTAACTATCTAAGTAAGTATAGACAAACTGAATAAATAATTTAAAGCTAAAATAAAATAGTTAAATAAAAATAAGACAAATAGCGGGTTTGTAAATCTTTTGATTCAGATCTGAGTAATGGTTTGAGAATCATTATTCAGAACGGAACTTTGAAGCACACATGGCGAATCATTTGATTTAGATCAGAACTCCGAATCGCAATTACTCTCAGATTTTTAATTTAAATACCAAAAATAATTAGATAAATCTATAATATTTAGATATTATAATTAGAAATTGATAAAAAATTTAAGGATTAAAAACTTGTCTACTTTCATGTCAAGTGCTGGTTAAAATGAATAAAGGTTTATGTATTTAAAGTGAGTTTAAGAGCAGACAAATAGCATCATTTCCATATTGAGAAAAAAAAATGTGGTCCATTTTCATGGCAAGAACAGGTTAGAGTCAATTTTTAAAAACAGGTATATAAACAAAATAAACATATTAAAAGTGAGATTAAAGAAGATAATTTACATATCAAATTTACATAGATTTGGGTTAGTTCAAA
>NW_015506440.1:59098-61386 GCF_001515645.1 Sinocyclocheilus grahami | reverse complement strand
TTGTTATGCTGGTTGAAAGTCTCTTCACATCCCAATAGCAATCACAAAGTTAAGTGGTCTAAATGTATTTATATGTACTTGTATCGTCTGTGGAAGGCGTAGGACCATAAAATGTTTGTCCAATCATATCCCTTGGGCCGAGGATTATGATAGGCTGTCCTACCTGCCTGTTAACGTCTGTATTTGCATACCTCTGTAGAACTGAGCAAGTCCTCCAGGATACCATCACCAAACTTACTCAGCAACATCTGCAGATCTCCAGCGACATAGTAACCCATGAGCAGATACACGCAGAAACCAGAGTGAACAGGCAGCACTGTACATCTGACAAACACAAGAACAACTGGAACAAAACACACTACAGAACTGAATCATTCTGAATCAATCTTTTCAACACATTTCACCTGTTTTGTGTTCATCTGCTTCTCCCATTTGCTCTTTTTACATCAACTATCACAGTATATAGACCAATACAATCACATACAACAGATATTTCTCAACTATTTATTACAATATATATTGATAAATTTAACATACACTTAAATGATATGAGATGACTGGATGGTTTCAACTGATTTGAACTGTATTTAAAATATACTTAAACTATGAACTCATCAATCATAATGCACAATGTTTTCATCTAACATGTATTTTGAGGTGCAGCTCGTCGTTTTTATGGAGCGTTTCACTAGTTAGCAGTAGACCGGTTACCTCACCTGAATATGATTTTTGTTGGATGTCTTCGACGTGGAAAGCGGTTATCTTCGGAATGGAAATATAGCTGTTATTTGTAAACACCATACTTTTTTGCTTATTTCAATTAATCTCATAAAACTAGCGATTTAAAGGCACAATATGAAAGATTTTTTTATTAAAATATCCAAAAGCCACTAGAACAGTGTTATATATTTTGCTGAATTGTGTACTTACATTATCCCAAATGTTTCGAAGAATGTTTAAATCCAGAGAAATAAGCAATTTTAACTAGTGACACGGAGTGTGTCCATAGTGTCATTGTGTCGCCTGCCAGTGACGTCATAACCCCTCGATTTCCGTTTTTTTTTTTGTTTTTGTTTTTTTGTAGAAAACATGGAAACACCAAAGACGCTTTAATATGTTGTGCGTTTTATTAGACCGGTGACGACCGCACAGAGTAGCATTATAACAGAACTTTCAAACATATCTATTATGATAAAACAGCGCTGCTTTACCCCACATACGCACGACCAGAAGGAGCGGAAGCGGTCGACTGTGGCTTAATAAAAGCTCCGCTGCTTTTGAGCCGTGTGTCACACTCGTTCAGCGGCGCTGTTTCACTTCGACGGCTTTAAGCATCACCCTGCTTCATTCTACTACGTTAATAAATCATTAGCTCATCCATGAACATGATTTCTGCCCGAGTCCCGTCGGATTGCATCGGCTGTGGGGATGAAGACCACAACTCCCACGATTCCACACTCAGTCATGGCGTCATCTAACTACGCCTTTGATTCTTTGTTTATTTTGAATACGCGCCCTCTAGCGGCGAAAATTACATATTGTGCCTTTAAGCCAGTAGTAGTAATGTAGCATAAACATGGCTGAAGGTGCGAAAAGCGGAGGAACAGACAAACTGATTCAATTGAGTGAGTCATTTCCGCTGGAACCACTCCGATTGATTCAAACTCAAACTCGTGACTTCAATCATTTATTTCAAGCTATTCACTAGCAAATACCAGTTCAAAAGAGCCATATTCAATTTCACCATTGCTTGTAATGATTTTAAAAAGCACGTAAGTTATTGATGGGTGAAACAGCACTCGAATCGGATCGAGTATCGGGAATCTGTTGATTCAGATCGGAACTTAAAGGGGTCATATGATCCTGCTAAAAAGAACATTATTTTGTGTATTTGGTGTAATGCAATGTGTTTATGCGGTTTAAGGTTAAAAAAACACATTATTTTCCACATAATGTACATTATTGTTTCTCCTCTATGCCCTGCCTTTCTGAAATGCGTCGATTTTTACAAAGCTCATCGATCTGAAAAGCGAGGTGTATTGTGATTGGCCAGCTATCCAGTGTGTTGTGATTGGCTGAATACCTCAAGCGTGTGACCGAAATGTTATGCCCTCGCCATACTGTGTTTCCATCATACAGTCTATGGTTTCTATGTGTCCCGGCGTGACGAGACAAAACCAATAAAACCCATTACAAACGAGGCATTTGTTGCATCCAGTGGGGACATAATTACTTATTGTAATGACTTATACTGTCTTTTTACGCTTTGCGTTGCGTATTGCGCCACG
>NW_015506440.1:56460-58989 GCF_001515645.1 Sinocyclocheilus grahami | reverse complement strand
CCGTTTTAGGTAGGTGTGGCTGACTCTTAACTTTTATAAAGAATATCTCTTTGGATTTGAGACTTTAGTCTTTGCAACTTTACAGATCTTCTTTATGCACCAAGAGCTTGTAACACTCCAAAGAGAAAGAAAAATTTAAATCGCTTCATATGATCCCTTTAAAAGCGTATGATTTAGACTGGAACTTCTTCGGAGCGGGATCACGGTTCTTTTGATTTAGATCTGAATAATGGTTTGCAAATCATTATTCAGATCTGGACTTCAGATCATGAATCTTTTGATTTTGATCAGGACTTCAGATCGTGAACCATTTGATTCAAACCGAATCTTCAGAGCAAGTATCGCAAATCAGATTGGAACTTCGGAGCGGGTTCGTGATTCTTTTGATTCAGAAATCTTAAAAAACAGAAAACATACAATACACAGATACAGACGTGTTGCCAGGGTAACAACACAAAGGATGAATAAAGATGCAGTTTTCATTGCTTTCGAATGAACAGCGCTTTGGATAATTTCCATTGGCTACTTGTCCAGATCAACTTTGAATAAAGAAAATGTTTAGAGCCACTCAATTTTTATGTAGGTATGTGAAATTTAGCTAACGGGAAACACAAATTAAGTATGTTTTATTTTCCTATATTCTCTTCTGAGTAGTCAGTCCAAAGAAAACATCTTTAAAACAGAAAGAAAGATCACTTACAACATTGCCAATACAAGTCAATGAATCTTTCTCAGAAGAGTGACAAAAACAGTAACTCACTTATGTCCATAAGCTTTTTGTAAAATTTGGATTTAGAATTTAGCATTTTTGGCAAGTTATTTTTGGGGTGAACTTTATATCTCGCAATTCAGACTTGTTTTCAGTGTTTATAGGTATACATTTATATGCTTGTGTATTTATTTGATACTGCACTGACCTGCTGTGGTTTTTTATCTTTTTCTTCCCAGCAGTCCAGGTGACATCAAATGAGAGTATTATGGGATAGTAGAGAAAACAAGGCAATTCACTAAGAACACAGTTATCATTAAGAAACGTGGTTTGCATCACTCGATGAAGCTGTATTTTGTGTCATCGTTTGTCTTTACATTTATTGAAAACCCATAAGAAGCTTCGTTTTTTACAACTAAAATATACTGCGCTGGTCATGCGATCTAATTTCCTGAACTCAGAGGGAGTAAATTAATACCACGTGGAGGTTTATGCATTCAGATGCGCCGTCCAAATGGAAAGCGCTGCTGTCTGTCCTGTAATTGGTGAAAAGGTGAGTCAACAAATGTATTTAAGCAGACCTGCAGTTATTCATCACATGCTGGGGTAATTCAACAGAGTTTGTGGATTACACATGGCCTGCAGATAGAGATAGTGAGAACATTATCTATTAAAACATGCATGGATTTTGTCAAACGGAGCGCGCACACACACACACACACACGTAGGAGCTTCACCACATGTCATGTTGAATTCCTGAAGATATCAGGTCAATAATGCTACACATGCTGCTGCTCCACCAATGCATGAATGGAATAAAAAAAGATACAGCAACATCTTACAAAAGACAACCTGCTGACATTAATCTCATCTTAAATGAGATCTCTGTGTTGTTTTTGTTTTATGTGCACTGGCATGCTACTAAAAAGGTAATTAAGTTCAGTATTATTCACATATTTATACCACCATAGTGTTTATTAATATTTATTTTAAATATTAATATTACTATTTACTCCACTTTGAATCATGCTAAACAACGCCCTTCAGCCATGACTTATTCACAATACAGCACGGCCTCTCGTACCTTATTGCTTACATAACTTTTTGAATTTTTCAAAAACGGAATAATTTAATTTCAGTTTCCGTTTTAGTAATTTTACTAGGTGCTTTTGTCAGTTTTTTTAGTTTTTAGTTTACATTTTAGTAATTTTGCTATGTGCTTTTGCATTTTTAGTTTACATTTTAGCATTTTGCTATACATGCTTTTGTAATTTTTTTATTTTTAGTTTAAATTTGAGTAATTTTGCTGTGTGCTTTTGTTTTTTTTCTTTCTTTTCACTAATTTTACTGTTTTTTTGTCTTTTTTAGTCTTTAGTTTAGGTTTTAGTAATTCTGCTATTTGTTTTTGTCTTTTTTTAGTTCACATTTGAGTAAATTTGCTATATTCGTTTTTCCTTTTTTCGTTGACATTTTAGTAATTTCTCTACATTTTATCATTTTTCACATTTTTATTTCACGTTTTTGTAATTTTGCTATGCACTTTTCATTTAATTTTTTATTTATTTATTTTTTTAGTATGATTTAGTAATTTTACTGCATGTAATTTTTCTAGTTTTTAGTTTATGGTTTCATAATTTTGCCATGGGCTTTTCCATTTTTAGTTTATGTTTTAGTAATTTTTCTATGTGTTTTATAATTTTTCAAAATTTGTATTCATTTTTAGTAATTATGCTATGAACTTTTTCCTGTTTTAATTTTTAGTTTACGTTATAATCATTTTGCTGCACTTTTTTTGTTTTAGTTTACATTTTAGTAATTTT
>NW_015506440.1:47851-56361 GCF_001515645.1 Sinocyclocheilus grahami | reverse complement strand
ATTTTGCTGCACTTTTTTTGTTTTAGTTTACATTTTAGTAATTTTCCTACATGCTTTTGTCATTTTACTTTTTAGTAATTTTAGTACTTATTTCAGTTAGAAATGTTAAATGTTTAATTGTGAATCTAATATTATATTTGATTTTATTTCAGCTTTATTTTAATTAACGAAACAATTCTTATCACTTTTCATTTTAGGTATGAAAAACAACACTGGTTATGTTAGTAGCATAATAAACCCCATATCACCTCGAATCGCCCCACGTCACCAGAGCATCATCACAGTCGTGACTGTTGAGTGAAATCTCCGCAGCAGATCTTTCACCTGCATTTCCAGTTGAAAGTTACTCTGTGCTTTTCCTCCAATCTCCCTATTCTGAGTTACACCTTCACACGCCAGCGTAATGAATGAGAATCAGTGAAGCGCTGAAGCTCGAAGGACTGAACCCAGATGCAGTGGACTGGCATCCATCCAGCCCTGTGAGCTCGACACTGGCAGCAGCAAATCCAATTAGAGAAGTGAAAGTCATCTAAGACCTGAGCCAGATCTCCAGCCGGCCCTGCTTCCCCTGCTATGCATCAACACATAGATAAAAAAATAAGCCGGAGTTAGTTATTCTGAGGAGAAAATGATAATGGGCAAGGATTGAACAAACAATTTCATACAGAGTGTCGTCCGGCGGAGGCCTGATCTTGTTTGGACGGCTTTCTTCTCACGTCCTGCCATATGTAAACTCATTATTGAATCAGACTTACAGTATTTGAAGAGCGAGAATGAAATCTGGAGAGCAGCGAGAGAAATTTAATGGACAAACTGGGCATCAGTGAAGTTTTGAGGATTGATTTCCTTCACAGAAACACTAATTCTCTGCAGTGATCTTCTGTCAGTCGCATGGCATCTGTCGTCTTTTGTTAGCGATGCAAATTTGACTGCGGTAATTAGTTGCCTGGCGTCACTTTTACTGAGAATAAATTATTTCTGCATCAATAATTCATTCAACGGTCTCTGTAGGTATTTGGATCCCATTAATTAGCTTGAATATACATATATATTCCTAGATATGCAGGTTTTCTGGGTTTTTCCAGTTTGGCTGAACTCTGCATCTTAAATTAATCTGCTTGTTTTTCATTTAAAGACATGTTCATAATAGGATTAAGCAGCATTCAGAAATCTGCTCTGATAAAGATCACACCGCTTGATTAATTAAAACAATAATTTACACAATGACAGGATGGAAATAAAGAGCTAAAGGGAATCATTGACAGTCAGTGAACATTAAGCACTTCAACTTGAAGTTTCTCCAACTTTTCTTTTATGTAAACTTACTATTAAATAATATATAATTTTTATAAATATAATTTATTTTGATAAATTTAATTATTTTAAATATATTTAAATATTTCTCTCTCTCTCTCTCTCTATATATATATATATTCACATTTGTTATATATTTTACCCTATATATATATAATTTATGTACATAATATATAATGTATACATTTTTTATTGTAAATCTCTCTCTCTCTCTCTCTCTATATATATACACACACACAGTGCTGTGAAAAAGTTTTTGTGTTTTTCTGGTTTTTTATTTATTTAGATTTTTTTTGCAAATGTCACACTTGAAGGATTCAGATCATCCAAAAAATAATAATATTACACAAAGATAATAATAATTATTAATAATAATTTATGCATTTAGCAGATGCTTTTATCCAAAGCAGCTTACAGTGCATTCAGGTTATACATTTTTTACCAGTATGATAAAAAGATAACCCGAGTAAATACAAAATGCCGTTTTGAAATAATAATTTCATTTATTAGGGGAAACAAGCTGTCCAAACCTGCTTGTCACTACATGAAAAAGTAATTGTCATCAAAAATCATCATTTAAAAACTGGATTTTTGTATTTACTTGCATTACCTTTGTGTAATATTAAAATGTGTTTGATGATCTGAATCTTTTAAGTGTGACAAATAGACCTATGCAAAAAATACAGGAAGGGGGCAAAAACCTTTTCACAGCACTGTATATATATATACTCACAGCATAATATATGAATACCTCTTTTGATCTACACAGTCTTGTAGGCCTTATTTGGCTCAATATTTCTAAAGCGAGAGGGTCTTTTTTTCATGTTTGACATGACAGACACTCAGAGCAGGTTTATGGCGACAGAAAGGAGCTACGTTTGGCCAGTCCAGCTAGTTGCTGTAAAGATAAGACTGGAGTAGGTGATTCAGAAACCCACAAATATCTGGATGCTCCACCGCCAGATAAGAGCTTCAGCGTTTGGGCATTTCATGGCTATTTTTCCTATCAGCCATGATAGACAGGCGTGTCGCAGCACCTGAAGGGATTATTCCATCCAGACTGACCACAAACCCTCTTTAACATTCAGTTTTTCCAGCCCAATCCTGAATTTAAGCATTTATATTGGATTTCAGACAGTGGGAATTTTATATAAAGCTCCTGTAAAGACATTGTTTTGCAAGATTATAGATTGGTTTTGAGATTCCACCTTGGGAAATGTGAAATGCAACCATGATCACTAAATCAGTGGTTCCTAAAATAGTTTGGAAAAATCCCCAACAACGTGCCAATACAAGTAAATCACTCACAATTTGTCATGCTAAATGACTTAATGATGTCTATTGTTAGCCATTGGCTAATAAATGGTTGATTTCACTTACCAGTGTTGAGTTGGAGGTAAAAAATAAGCTTAACACAGATATTTTCACTCATCTTTAAAGAGTTGATGGTCCCCAATAACTTTCATAGTATTTTTTACCATACTATTGAAGTCAAAGGGAACTGTCAACTGTTTGTTTACCATATTCTTCAAAATATAATATATCAGAAACTCATAGATGTTTTGGAACAATTTGAGGGAGAGTAAATTTTCATTTTTGGGTGAACCATCCCTTTAAAGCGCACTATTCCCATTGACACCAATGAACACGCAGTGTATTTGGCACGCCATAAACTCTAGTATGTAGCGTTCTTTTTTCCTCACACGTGACAGAAAAGTGCGAGAAAGTCTTACATACCACATAGAATTGACGCCTAATTGGCTAGTGCTCACCTATTAGTGCCCCGTTTTGATTTCAGCAAATCAGTTTGTGTGAACGCAGACAAAGTGATGAATTTTTCATTAACCCAGCAGCTCATCAGACCTTAGTGCGTTTTATATTATTATATAAAATTAGTAGTCGTAATATGACAACTATGCAGTCATTCATTTACATTCATACATGGCTACCAAGTTTTAGTTCCAATTAAATCTCTATTATAAAAATGCTTGATTGCATGGGCGTCGGAACCATTGTACGTGTGTGGGACAAAACCCACCCTCTTTTTAAAGAGATAACTGGGTATTAAGACTTATATGGCTTAATATAATGTTAATGATGTCTCTTACTGAAATATAGTAGAAAAATAGTAGTAGAAAACCCACGAAAGATTTAAGTTATTTAAAAAATCCACATCGTTTTATACATATTTTGGACTATGGGGGGGCGCCATTATTTCGATGACGTAAAATGGTTGCACTCGATGAGCTACTGGCGTAAGTTATTTAAAAAATCCACATCGTTTTATACATATTTTGGACTATGGGGGGGGCGCCATTATTTCGATGACGTAAAATGGTTGCACTCGATGAGCTACTGGCACATTTTACCACAAAACAACTCGGGAATATTCAATTCAACTCAAGTTTATTTGTATAGCGCTTTTCAAATTGTTACAAATCGTTGCAAAGCATCTTTCTATTCTAAAGTTTCTACATTATATTTAGTAGTAGGCTAGCTTATCAGTGGTGAATGTCAAGGTGACGTCCATATGGCAGAAATGTACAGTAAAATTCATGCAGTTAGTTAATGACATGAAATCAAACAGACGGTGAACACTATTAACTCTAATTATTATATGTTGCGACTAAACATAAAGCAACATTTTGGTAGTTTTTTATGTTGTTTCAGGGTTGGCATCATCTGAGGTACTCTGAGGGGTTGGCATCATCTCTTCTCAGGTGTTCGGTCATCTCAGGTCTTTGTAAGGGCTGGATCCAGACTGAAGCTTGTGTAATTCCTAGTTACCAAGGGATGCCAATGCCGTGGCAGAAACAGAGAAACAAATAGAGACATAATTAGCGTAGCTGCTGTTTCGACTAAGAGTGTTCAACCCAAGTAAAAAAATGTTAATGTGAAATTTGATCAGATATAGCTGAAGTACAAGATTATGAGATGCATTGTGTGAATGCTTGGCCAAAGAGATGTGTCTTTAATCTAGATTTAAATAGAGTTTCTATTCTAAAGTTTCTACATTATATTTAGTAGTAGGCTAGCTTATCAGTGGTGAATGTCAAGGTGACACAGCAATTATTATGTGATGCAATCAAACTTATAGCAAAATGTGGTAGTTGTGTATGTTGTTTCAGGGTTGGCATCATCTGTGGTCCTCTGAGGGGTTGGCATCATCTCTTCTCATGTGTTCTGGATCCAGACTGAAGCTTGTGTAATTCCTAGTTACCAAGGGATGCCAATGCCGTGGCAGAAACAGAGAAACAAATAGAGACATAATTAGCGTAGCTGCTGTTTCGACTAAGAGTGTTCAACCCAAGTAAAAAAATGTTAATGTGAAATTTGATCAGATATAGCTGAAGTACAAGATTATGAGATGCATTGTGTGAATGCTTGGCCAAAGAGATGTGTCTTTAATCTAGATTTAAATAGAGAGAGTGTGTCTGAACAGCAAACGTTATCAGGAAGGCTATTCCAGAGTTTGGGAGCCAAATGTGAAAAAGCTCTACCTCCTTTAGTGGACTTTGCTATCCTAGGTACTACCAAAAGTCCAGAGTTTTGCAACCTTAGCTAGCATGATGGATTGTAGTGTGGTAGAAGACTAGTTAGGTACGCAGGAGCTAACCCATTAAGTGCCTTAAAAGTAAGTAGAAATATTTTGTAACTGATACGGAACTTAACAGGTAGCCAGTGCAGAGACTGTAAAATTGGGGTAATATGATCGTATTTTCTTGACCTGGAATACACAACTTTGTTGCAGCACTGAATTACAGTTACACTATGTTTTTATAATGCTAATAGTTATCTGACGTTTTTGCTAGACTAGCTAGCTACAGTACATCAATTCTTTTGTTCAAAACAACTTACTAGACTTTTGTTGCTGTGCTAATTTTTGGGAAACCTTTCCAGGTATGTGGTAACAGTTTTAGGCTATATAAAACAATTGTTTAATTAAAAAGCACCAGAATACAGGAAATGGCATCTACTCCAGTAAATTTTTTCTGGGTGAGGACCCACACACATTTTATTTATTTATTTTACTTCCGATGCCCATGCTTGATTGACATATTTAAGTCGAGTGAAGACCACCATGCCAACTCATGTACACATGCCAGCAGAAATCCAAGACATCCTGAAGATGCAAAGATGCAAGATAATAAAGCAGCTCTATCATTTCACCTCGAATGCAGTTCATCCGCGGTGTTTGTCGCTCTGGGGCGGCTCTGGACCCCGTCACTCTGGGAACAATGCTGGCTGTCACGGCGCGAACGCTGCCCACTGAAGCCTGACTGCCGGATTGTCAAAGCCTTTGGAAAACAAGGCCCGGCTTTTCCCTACACAAGCCTGGGAGACGCGCATGGATCCGGACAGTTCGGATATGAATGAATCTTAATGAAGTCCTGACAGATTGACCGACTCAACCGTGGGATAAAAGGATGAGGGACATGAGACAATCGAAGCAATAGAACGGGAATGAAGTTGAAAAGTGTTTAGCTGTAATGGAAAAAGCGAAGCCTTTCTGCTGATAAACAGGCTCACTTTGGAAAAAAAATCAACAGTTTACTTACTTGTCTGGATTGAGTGCAACAGTTAGCGTTCACTTTCTCAATGGCTTTGTTTCTGAAATACTGTAAAAACTGCTTAAAAAAGTAAATAAAAATATTATTGAAGTATGTTTTACAGTTATTCAAGATTTCTGTCAAAAGTTAACTATTAACTATTAACTGTTAACTAAAACTATTAAAACAGTTTAGGCAATTTAAATAAAGCTGAAATTGAATAAAATATAGCATGAAACAATTTATGGAACAGTTTACCCAAAAATGAAAATGTGGCGTTAATTTACTCACTCTCAGGACATCCAAGATGTAGGTGACTGTTTTTCTTCAGTAGAACAGTAAAGAAGATTTTTAGCTGAAACCATGCTCCTTGGAGATTTATAAAATGCAAGTCAGCAGATTATCGCCTTGGAGAAAAAAAAAGCATATCAAAGAACACAAAATTAATACTCGTGGCTCCTGACAATACATTGAGGTCTTATGAAGCGAAATGACTGGTCTGTGCAAGAAACTGATCATTATTTACTACATTATTACCTGTAATCCAGAGCTTCAGGCAAACGGTCTGGAGTAACGTCCGGTTTACAAACGAATCATTCTTTGGTTCTTTACAGAACTAGTAGATCTGTGCTGCTTGAGCCGCAAACTGTTTCAGGTTCAGTCTGATTTGGTGAACTGGTTCAAATAGTTCACCAAATCGGACTGAATCATCTGAAACAGTTTGCAGCTCGAGCAGCACAGATCTACTGGTTACTGAATCAAAACTCACTTTCAGACACCTGACAGTCACTCCGACTGGAAATGAGCCAAAATAACAGCGTATCTGATGAATGAATCATTCAGTTCTCCAGTTCCTCCAACAGTCACTGAACTGAGGAAACAGTTCAACTTGAACCGAAGACCGATGAGCCACTTATATGAGCATGAGTGAACCCAACACTTTATTTACTTAACATGCTTCAGCCATGCAAAACATCCACATTTCACATCATTATTGGGTGCTTTAATGATATAATTGCGTTTGTGTTACGTCATTGCATGATAAAACAGTAATATAATATTATATTAATAATATTTTTAAATATAGAATATATATGTATATACACATATTTCATATATATATATATATATACATACACACACATATATTATATATATATAAATACATATTACTAAAACTGAAATAAAAATGACAAAAGCATGTAACAAAATAACAATAACTTAAACTCACAATGAAAACTAAAAATACAAAAACAAAAGCTAATAAAAAATATTAATAAATAATAATCATCATATAATATAAATAATACTAAAATCACACTAATTTACATCACCTAAATTACATTCCATATTGCATTATGTTATTCCATTATAATTATACATACATTATTATATACATTATTCATTGTAGTTTAAGTTATTGTTATTTTTTTACATGTTTTTGTCATTTTTATTTTTATTTTGTTTTAGTAATATATATTTATATATATATATAAGATATATGTGTGTGTATATATATATATATATTTAAAAATAAAGTTATGGTGGAAATAAACAGGATTTTTTTCACTCTATTTTAAATAATAAAATAAACCAACTGACAATAACTCACAATGATTCTGTAACAGAATCAACATGAGGTCACTTCAGGGACACAGGAATAAAAAAACACCTTCAAATGACACTGAAATGACTCGATTCAATCCGCTCTGCTCGCAGACACATGTGCAGCGAATCCCTGAAGACCAGCTGAGAACAAACACAGGACAGAAAACACATCTGCAAACAAACACCTAAGACATTGGTTTTCTCTGTGTGAGCGGCGATGGGCATCCCGGTTTAAAGATCATTATGCAGATCAGTCCGTGTTTCAGCATCTCCATTCCCCAAATGTAATTTCCTGTTCTTCGGAACAGAACGATCGGAGGTCCATTACATGTTAGAGAAGACTAATGATGAACTATCTTTAACTGAAAAATGAGTGTTTACTATTGTCATTTTGCATTATTGACACTATTTTCCTAATTAATGCTGTTCAGTTGCTTTGTCACAATCTGTATTGTTAAAAGCGCTATATAAATAAAGGTGACTTGACTTGACTTGACTAATGCTGTAAGCGCGTCAATAAACCACTGCGTTTGCACCGCCATGTTTCCCCTTACGAAAAATAAGTTTATTCAAGTGTGCTATTTGTGCTATTAGTATACTTCTTTTAAACTAAAAATAGGAAAGTATACTTTTAGTCTACTTTTTATGTACTTCTCAGAAATGGGCTTTATGTACTTCTCAGAAATATACTTAAATGACATTTAAGTATACTTGACTTATACTTAGAAAAAGTCTAAATATATTTTAGCTATAATTGTGTTCCTAGAATCCGTGTTTTCATTGTTATACTGTAGGGTGCGCTAGTACACATTTTCTGTACAGCATTTCCAAAAAACACAAGTGAAGAAGAAACCGAAACAACAGATGCTTCCACATGTAATCTAACACGATCACCAGACATAAAACAGCATCAAAACTGTGTAACATTGGTATAATGTCGACCAATGAAGAGGTAATAATAACTGTCAAGCTTTGGTGTGTTGATCGACTTTACCTACGTTTTGATTATCTTTCTGAATCCAATTCATAGTCTTTTTT
>NW_015506440.1:41696-45681 GCF_001515645.1 Sinocyclocheilus grahami | reverse complement strand
ATATATATATATATATATACATACACACACATATATTATATATATATAAATACATATTACTAAAACTGAAATAAAAATGACAAAAGCATGTAACAAAATAACAATAACTTAAACTCACAATGAAAACTAAAAATACAAAAACAAAAGCTAATAAAAAATATTAATAAATAATAATCATCATATAATATAAATAATACTAAAATCACACTAATTTACATCACCTAAATTACATTCCATATTGCATTATGTTATTCCATTATAATTATACATACATTATTATATACATTATTCATTGTAGTTTAAGTTATTGTTATTTTTTTACATGTTTTTGTCATTTTTATTTTTATTTTGTTTTAGTAATATATATTTATATATATATATAAGATATATGTGTGTGTATATATATATATATATTTAAAAATAAAGTTATGGTGGAAATAAACAGGATTTTTTTCACTCTATTTTAAATAATAAAATAAACCAACTGACAATAACTCACAATGATTCTGTAACAGAATCAACATGAGGTCACTTCAGGGACACAGGAATAAAAAAACACCTTCAAATGACACTGAAATGACTCGATTCAATCCGCTCTGCTCGCAGACACATGTGCAGCGAATCCCTGAAGACCAGCTGAGAACAAACACAGGACAGAAAACACATCTGCAAACAAACACCTAAGACATTGGTTTTCTCTGTGTGAGCGGCGATGGGCGTCCCGGTTTAAAGATCATTATGCAGATCAGTCCGTGTTTCAGCATCTCCATTCCCCAAATGTAATTTCCTGTTCTTCGGAACAGAACGATCGGAGGTCCATTACATGTTAGAGAAGACTAATGATGAACTGTCTTTAACTGAAAAATGAGTGTTTACTATTGTCATTTTGCATTATTGACACTATTTTCCTAATTAATGCTGTTCAGTTGCTTTGTCACAATCTGTATTGTTAAAAGCGCTATATAAATTAAATAAAGGTGACTTGACTTGACTAATGCTGTAAGCGCGTCAATAAACCACTGCGTTTGCACCGCCATGTTTCCCCTTACGAAAAATAAGTTTATTCAAGTGTGCTATTTGTGCTATTAGTATACTTCTTTTAAACTAAAAATAGGAAAGTATACTTTTAGTCTACTTTTTATGTACTTCTCAGAAATGGGCTTTATGTACTTCTCAGAAATATACTTAAATGACATTTAAGTATACTTGACTTATACTTAGAAAAAGTCTAAATATATTTTAGCTATAATTGTGTTCCTAGAATCCGTGTTTTCATTGTTATACTGTAGGGTGCGCTAGTACACATTTTCTGTACAGCATTTCCAAAAAACACAAGTGAAGAAGAAACCGAAACAACAGATGCTTCCACATGTAATCTAACACGATCACCAGACATAAAACAGCATCAAAACTGTGTAACATTGGTATAATGTCGACCAATGAAGAGGTAATAATAACTGTCAAGCTTTGGTGTGTTGATCGACTTTACCTACGTTTTGATTATCTTTCTGAATCCAATTCATAGTCTTTTTTCAGCTTTTTGTTCAAAATGTTGTTTATTTCTTTATTTTTTTTAAAGAAACTTATCCACATTCAAGTGTTTAAAAAAAGAATGCATGAAGCTAGAATAAAATGTTTTTATTTACAAGCAGATACCCTGTTCTTTTGGTGTTTTATATGTTCAGATATTCATGTAACAAAATATATACAAATTAATACCTAAATAGGGACATAGTAGTATACTTAAAGTATGATGTAAAGTTCACTTAAAGAAAACTTACGAGTATACTTGCAGTATAAAACTACTAAACTAGTAGTTTACTGAGACTATACTTCAAAGTGTACTAAAAATGCTACTACAAGTAATTAGTAAACTATCAGTATACCTATAAGTTCCCTTTTAGTATAGTTGCAGTACAAACTAAACATTTGGATGTAAACTAATTGTGTACTCACAGTTTACTAGTGTTATACTTAAAGTATACTTAAAATTATACTTTTATATACTAGAAAGTGGGCCAATTTAGTCCCAAGGAATATTGAAATAGTACACTTACAAGTATACTACTAGTACACTGATATTTGTATACTTACTACATAAAGTATACTTAAAAATATACTTGAACTTTACGTAAGTATACTTACTAAAATAAACTTGAAGTATACTACTTTTTGGTAAGGGTCAGCCGCTCATTACATCTGTGTCGAGCGTTTCTTTAAAGCAGGATTAAAAACTGAAGGTGTTTATTAACACAGTCATCAAAACCGGTTCTGTTTGGCCACGCTAACAGCAAATGAAGGCCCAGAGGAGGAGCTCTTTGTAAAGCAGTGGGTTAACAGCCAGTTTAGCTGCTGATTTCTCTATTGATTGGTTTGGGAGAGAATATTTGCTGAGCTAAACCACTGTAATTACAAATCCTGCCGGCAAACCTGGAGTCCATCATCAGGCCTGAAATAAGAGGCTTTAGGGAGCCATTTATCAGGGATCCCCAATAAAACGACAAACCCATTGCATCCGCATTGATTTGAAACGTTTCTGTTTTCTGTTATTTAATTAATATTGCTTACATTTTGAATAAACCACAAACGTAATCTGCCCTGAACGAATCCACAAATAATGTGTTGTTTAGGAGAGTTGAAATTTTATTTGAGTTTAAATATGTTTGTCATTTTTATTAGCTTTATTTTTATTTCAGTTTGAACTTAAAACAAAAATGAGAAATTTTGCTTTATTTTATTCCATTTTTAATTTTAGTAATTAAACATTATAAACAAAAACTGAAATGAAAATGATCAATAAGTATGCTTTGTCATTTTTATTAGTTAAATTTTTTTTTTACATTTCTATTTAGCTTGAATTTATTTCAGTTTTAGTAATTCAACTTAAACTAATTTAATTTAATTTAAGTTAAGTTTTTCATTTAATATTAATATTTTATTATATTTGTACTTTTGTAGCTCTAGAAACTGATGTGCTTTTGTCATTTTTACTAGTTTTAATATTTCTATTTATCTTTATTTTTATTTCAGGTTTAGTAATTTTAACATTTCAACTTTAAAATATTCAAGTCAACATTTCTCATTTTCTTTTTAGCTAATATTCACAACTTATTTGAATAGTACTTTTGTACTTTTAGATGTATTTAGCATTATTGTTTATTTCAGTTTTAGTCCTTTTAGTACTTTAACTTATATTTATAACATTTTATTGTATTTCTCATATAATATTAATATTTTATTAGTAAATGTGTAGTTTGTAATTTGTAGCGCATCTGTGGAGCAAATAAATGCATATAACGAACATGTTGCAAACACACTGATATCTACAGTAAACACATTTTGATTTGTTAATATAATTAAAGTGATGCAGGTCAGTATCAAACATTACACAGATGCACTTCCTGAACTCCTCACAGAAATTTCACTGTAAACGTCACTTTCTGTTTGTTGCTGCCGTGTGTTTTGAGTTTGAGCTCTGTCAAGTTAATTCTTTGTCGTCTAACTTTTTATCTTAAAATAAATTTTATACACCATAATTTTCGTTTCTATAACGTGTGAATATATCCCCTAACGTATTCTACAACAAAAACAATCAGAGCGCCTTGTTATCACTAGTTCTAATTTTGACTTCCTGAGTCCGCTATTAGCATATAGCCCGCTAGCATCGCCAGCGTGGTTGCCGCTAATCTCGCTTACATTACTAATACACTATTCACTGTTACTTGCTTTAATGGCGGATGTGTGTCTACCTTTGAGTGCAGGTGAGGACACGTTCGAGCTGCATTCGGTGCAACTGGAGGCCGTGGAGAAGCAGATCCGTGACCTGGTGGCGAAGCAGACCCAGCTGAGAGAGCGGAGAGCTGCGCTGGAAACTTCCCAGGCTGACGCTCACAAGTCCGAGGTAAGTATACAGCGCGCTGCTAACTCTCCCACCACCTCTACTCCGTGTGTTTCTCTGCACAGGCCCGGTGCACCCAGGACGCGA
>NW_015506440.1:39991-40358 GCF_001515645.1 Sinocyclocheilus grahami | reverse complement strand
CCTGTTTGTTGCTGCCGTGTGGTTTGAGTTTGAGCTCCGTCAAGTTAATTCTTTGTCGTCTAATTTTTTATCTTAAAATCAATTTTATACACCATCCTTTTTCAGTTTTATAACGTGTGTGAATATATCCCCTATCGTATTCTACAACAAAAACAATCAGAGCGCCTTGTTATCACTAGTTCTATTTTTGACTTCCTGAGTCCGCTATTAGCATATAGCCCGCTAGCATCGCCAGCGTGGTTGCCGCTAATCTCGCTTACATTACTAATACACTATTCACTGTTACTTGCTTTAATGGCGGATGTGTGTCTACCTTTGAGTGCAGGTGAGGACACGTTCGAGCTGCATTCGGTGCAACTGGAGGCCG
>NW_015506440.1:35626-39834 GCF_001515645.1 Sinocyclocheilus grahami | reverse complement strand
CACCCAGGACACGATCTTCCCAGATGTCCTTCACTCCAGCGCCGGGACACCACGGACCCTGGGTGCAGCCGCAGCGGAAGACACGAGCCAGGTCCCGGGCGACGACCTCTCCCCCTCCGCAGCGTTCAATCTTCGAGACCTCCACCTGGAACCGCTTCGCTCCCCTCCACGAGACGGAACGCAACGCTGTGATAGCAACTTGTCTTTTGAAAATCATATTTCCCATGTTACAAAAACGGCATTCTTCCATCTTAGAAACATTGCCAAGTTACGAAACATGATACCTGTTTCTGATGCAGAAAAGCTAGTTCATGCATTCATGACCTCTAGACTGGACTATTGTAATGCACTTCTAGGTGGTTGTCCTGCATCTTCAATAAACAAGCTACAGGTAGTCCAAAATGCAGCGGCTAGAGTCCTTACCAGGTCAAGAAAATATGATCATATTACCCCAATTTTACAGTCTCTGCACTGGCTACCTGTTAAGTTCTGTATCAGTTACAAAATATTATTACTTGCCTATAAGGCCCTTAATGGGTTAGCTCCTGCGTACCTAACTAGTCTTCTACCACGCTACAATCCATCACGCTCCCTAAGGTCGCAAAATTCTGGACTTTTGGTAGTACCTAGGATATCAAAGTCCACTAAAGGAGGTAGAGCTTTTTCGCATTTGGCTCCCAAACTCTGGAATAGCCTTCCTGATACCGTTCGGGGTTCAGACACTCTCTCTCTGTTTAAATCTAGATTAAAGACACATCTCTTTGGCCAAGCATTCAAATAATGCATCTCATAATCTTTTACTGCAGTTATATCTAATCAAATGCACATTATTATTCGTTAGTTTGGGTTAAACAAATCATTTTTGCTTGGTTGGAACAGCAGCTACGCTAATTATGTTTGTATTTGTTTCTCTGTTTCTGCTGGGATTAACATCCCGTGGTAACTAGGATTTACACAAGCTTCAGTCTGGATCCAGAACACCTGAGAAGAGATGATGCCAACCCCTCAGAGGACCTCAGATGATGCCAACCCTGAAACAACTTACAGAACTACCACATTTTGCTATAAGTTTGATTGCATCATATAATAATTGCTGTTAATATTGTTCATCGTCTGTTTTATTACGTCTTAAATTGATTTTTTCCGTACTGCTGGTTCGTCTGGTCAGAGGAGAACTGGCCCCCCGACTGAGCCTGGTTTCTCCCAAGGTTTTTTCTCCATTCTGTCACTGATGGAGTTTTTGGTTCCTTGCCGCTGTCGCCTCTGGCTTGCTTAGTTGGGGACACTTCATTTCCAGCGTTATCGTTGACATAATTGCAGAGATATTATTTAAACTGAGCTGGATGTTGACATCACTGAATTCAATGATGAACTGTCTTTAACTGAAAAATGAGTGTTTACTATTGTCCTTTTGCATTATTGACACTATTTTCCTAATTAATGCTGTTCAGTTGCTTTGACACAATCTGTATTGTTAAAAGCGCTATATAAATAAAGGTAAAAAAAGAAAAAAGCCAGCTGTCTCACAACAGTTCAGTTGTGCTCATGTTTCTTCATTAGGACACATTAGCATGCATTTATAGATATATATTGTGCACATTGGCACAGAAACGAAGCTCTCCTTACTAAAGCTGTGACATCTGGCAGATCACTTTCAGCTTCACGCCGATGCTGATCCCAAATCTTTCAAGTTTTTGGCAACGTCTGAGCAAATATTAGAGGTGATTATGTGCCCTTTTTAATGAGATTACGCTCGTCTTAAGGTACAACATCATCTTACCCTTGAAGGTCCAATTAAACCCAAAATCTCTCCTCTCATTCATAATTCATTCATCGCTGTGTTAAAATAATGAATTTAGTGGCATGCCCTGCATCTTAACTCGCATCATTAAAACAGCATGACCGCTAAGCACCAAAACAACACCAACATATGAAATCATTTATTATTATTTTTAATTAAAGTTCATCTAAAAACCATCAGTTTTTGGCCCTCATGCTGTTCCAAAACTCTTCCAAAAAAAGATGTTTACAACCTTCATTGTTATTAAAAGTTTATAATGACCACATCTGAACTGGTGCTCTATGAAAAAAAAGCTGAAACAAATGAATGTTGGAAAAAAATAATATGATAAAATGTCAAAATATTAAAATGATATATTACATTACAAAATTTAATTAATTATAACATAATAAAAATACATACATAAAAGATGTAATTTTTTTAATGATAGTTTAAAAATGTACATACAAATGACTATAAAACAATAAACAAACAAACAAACAAACTGATGAATACTAAATCAATTAATTTAATAAATACATTTAAAACTACTAATGTATAAATAAATAAGACAAAAAGTTACAATTATACATCATACCTACAGATTACACAATTAAATTAATTTAAATAACATTAAAATTAAAAATAATAAAAATTAATTATTGAAAACAAATAAATAAAATATATAAAAAAAATAAAAAAAATAAAAATGGCTGAAAAATAAATAGTAAAAAAAAATGGTTACAAAATAAAAACTAATACATAAAAACAAATACAAATAAATTATATATTAACATTATATATTATATTGTAAATGTAAATGAATTTAATAAAAATAATATTATAATGAAAATAAATCATAAAGAACAAATATATAAATATAATAAAAATTATATTAAAAATAATAAATACATAATATATATATATATATATATATATAGATAGATAGATAGATACATTTGAACTTATTTCTTCAACACTGCTTGATGGTTCATATTACTTACATACGGACCCCTTTCAAGCTTTTCCCAAATTTACATTCACAGGAAGTTCTCAAAATCTCAATAGAGCATGAGAAATCTCTCTCATTTTCTGCCCTTTATGTTCAAAGCGTCGGTTCTCTTCTAGTGGTCAAAGCCACCTTTAATATCACAGTCGCTCCGCCGGCGTAATTCAAAGCCTCGTCCTCACGCGGCTCCTTCAGCGATAACTCAAATTGACTTTCATGGCCTAATTCAAATGGTACATGTTAAATAATTAGCATTAAGACAGTCTCATTCATAGACGAACTCTCAAACTCTGAAGCTGGGCGAAGTGGCTTTTGATAAGTCTGTGTGTTTAACACAGGAGTAATTAGAGCATTAGCATTCTTCACCAGGCCCGAGCCCAGCCGCTAATGAGAATTCAATGAGGCCGGTCAACTCTGTATAATCACGACTGCTGTTTACATACAGACTCCAGAAAATGAGCCTCGACCGACGGGACGCTTCACACCACGTCAGAAACTAAACACACAGAATCAGCTCAGATCACATCATGCACTGCAGTGATTTTAATGTGTTTAATGTGTCATTTAAAATATTATTAATAATAACTAGAATTAATACAGCTAATTAGACAAAAGTAGGCTGTTTGCAATACATAAATTATCAACAGCAAAGACAAAACAAGTAGGAAATCGTAATTTTCAATTTATAAAAGTTATGAGAGCCAGTCATCATTTTTATAAAGTTTGTTTACTGTAGAACATGCTGGTGATATTTCTGTATTATTTACATTCTGATTTATAAATCTATATATAATAAATATTTATTTGTAATATTTTTTTGTTTTTATATATATTTATATTTAGCATGAATTTATTTTTCTTTCAGTTTTAGTTTGAGCAATTTTTCAGTAATTACTTAAACATAATTTATTTGATTTAATTGCCAAGGCAACATTTTCATTTTAGATTCATTTTAATTTTGTCATCTTTATTTTAGTGGTAGTAAGTTTGATGTGCCTTTGTAATTGTTATTTTTTATATATATTTTTATAATTTATTTAATTTCAATTTGTCATTTTAGTATTTCAATTTCGATACATTTTATTTCAGTTAATTGCAAAGACAACGTTTATAATTTTCTTTTCAATTTTATAATTAGTACATTTTTTAAAATAAGTTTGTCACTTTATATTTGTATTTCATTAGTAAATTTAATATTAAATATGTCCATTTTAGTTTAGTAATTTTAGTACTTTATTTATTTAATTGCCAAAGCAATATTTCTAATTTCTGGTTAAGTTTAAGATTTTTTTTTTTAAAGATCTTAAGTTTTTGTTTCATATTTACTTTTTATTCAATGAATGAATGAATGAATGAATGAATGCATGAATGCATGAATACATGAATGAATGAATTAATTAATGAATGCATGCATGCATG
>NW_015506440.1:34926-35450 GCF_001515645.1 Sinocyclocheilus grahami | reverse complement strand
GGCGGAGCAGAGGACCACCAGAGCCAGACAGACCACCACGGCGGAGCAGAAGGAACAGAGAACTCCCTTGGTGAACCACACCGATCAGGAGACCATGGCGGAGACTGTAACAACGAGAGAGCAGAGACAGACAACACAGACAGAACATTGGGGTTGATAGACAAGACTGAGCATTCAGGGGCAGCCTCCCTGGCAGACACAAAGCACACAAAGAATTCACAGACGGCCTCCATAGCCAGGACAGGACAGGATGAGGATTCCCCGACGACCTCTATAGTTGTGACAGGACGAGCAGGGAGCTCGCAAACGGCCTCTATAGCTGTGACAGGATGAGCAGGGAGCTCGCAATCGGCCTCTATAGCTGTGACAGGACGAGCAGGGAGTTCGCAAACGGCCTCTATAGGAGGATAGCCAGAGAGTTCATAGGTTGCCTCCTTGGCCGGAATAGGACAAGCAGAGAGTTCATAGACGGCCTCCTTGGCCGGAACAGAACAGGCAGAGAGTTCATAGGCGGCCTCCTTGGC
>NW_015506440.1:30988-34228 GCF_001515645.1 Sinocyclocheilus grahami | reverse complement strand
GACTCATGAAGATCAATTGTGACTTGACTTGACTTATGACGATCAACTGTGACTTGACGGGGCGCTGTTGTGTCTGCCATTTTGTGATCGGACTCATCTGTCGCCGCCATTTTGTGAACGTAATCTAGTGCGGAGGCCATTACAGGAGTAAGTGTGGGGTTATAGGCAATTTCTAGATATTCTTGAATGTACGCCTCAAGCGAGCATGTGCCCTGCTCGAGGGCTAACAACAGCCTTGCAGTGTCCATACCTGGCCAATGTCCACTTGAAAAGCCACTGGATCCTTGTGTGGCCGAGTATTCTGAAGATCAATTGTGACTTGACTTGACTTATGACGATCAACTGTGACTTGACGGGGCGCTGTTGTGTCTGCCATTTTGTGATCGGACTCATCTGTCGCCGCCATTTTGTGAACGTAATCTAGTGCGGAGGCCATTACAGGAGTAAATGTGGGGTTATAGGCAATTTCTAGATATTCTTGAATGTACGCCTCAAGCCTTGCAGTGTCCATACCTGGCCAATGTCCACTTGAAAAGCCACTGGATCCTTGTGTGGCCGAACTTGAAAATACGGGGCTGATTAAATAGTGAGGGAGTGATATGAAACAGCTGGGTGCAATCAGTGTTAACAGCTGTGTGCAATCCGTGCTGAGTGCAATCAGTGCAATGAATGATGGGATACGTAGTCCGGGGTGATGTGCAACAGTGTGTAGTGCGAGAGTCAATGAAACTGGAAAGGGTGACCTCGAATGGCTAGCAGATGGAAGTTCATGGACCGGATTCGTGACAAGTATTAGTATTTATTCGTTTTTATCATTTATTATATTATTTGTAATATTTATAAATATTATATAACATTTATAAATTTTTTGAATTTTATATATTTTTTATTTTCAGTTTATAAATTTAGTTCAATATTAAGTTTTTTAATATTTATTAAATAATTTATATAATATTTAGTTTTTCAATATTAAGCTTATTAATATGTTTTTGTTATGTTCCGGTCATTTTTACTAGTTTTCATTTTTAAATAGTTTTATATAGCTTCAACTTATTTTATTTCAGTTTTAGTTTAAATAATTAATTTCAGTTTTATTTTATTAAGCCATTGTTAGGATTTTTTTTAATTAAATGTTTATTTTGGTTTCCTTTCATTTCAGCTTTATTTTGAGTAACAAATACACTATGATTATAAGTCTTTGCTTTATTAAAGCTTCATTTAGTTTTGATTTATTTTTATTTCAGTTTTAGTTAAAATAATTCATTTCAGTTTTATTTTAACCAACAAAAACACTATTATTATTAGGTTTTAAAATGTTACAATTATTTATTATTTTTTATTATTTGTGCTCATTTGTAAGTCGCTTTGGATAAAAGCGTCTGTTAAATGACTAAATGTAAATGTAAATTAATTTTTTTATTTAAGTATTTATTTATACATTTAAAAAAATATATATATATTAACGTAAAATATTTTTATATATTTTTTATTAAGCTTTAATCTATTTTTACTTTTAAATTCAGTTTAAGTAATTTATTTCAGATTTATTTGAATTAAAACGCTATAATGATTAGTTTTTTTTATTTATTTGGCTTTAAGATATTTTGTTTTAGTTTAGTTTTAATTTAAATAATTTTTATCAACTGTATATGATTGTTCAAGGCATTCATTGTGGTTCACATAATGTATTTTCCCACAAAAGTGATTCTTTTTCCACTTGAACAGATGTGAAGTTGTAAGACTTGATGTCTGTATTATGTATTATGATATTTGATGGCATTTGCAGGTCTTTTTGTTCATGAATGTGCGGTGTTAAAGAGCGTCAGTGCTCTGATAACAAAAGGGAAGCACGTCATAAACCTTGACATTTATTCAGCAGCCAACATTTACTTTGACTGTAGTAAATATGAACGGCTGTTCTTTGACACCAGATGAAGTGTGTGGCGTGGCGTTTAACGCTGTAAGGTCATGCAGAAGCGCTGCAGCCGCATACATTACTCATGCGGCATTAAACACATTCTGACAGCAGAGCAGGAAACGCGCGTCTGTCTCATGTAGTCCAGAAGCCAGAAAAATACTCATCCATCACCCGCTTCTGCGTCTGGATGTAGAGCCGCGACCTTGAGCTGTAAACAACAGCACTGATGCATTACAGAGCGCCGCGTGAATAATTAGACTGAGATACGGCCACCTTAAACGCAGCGGACGGCAGATATGAATATGAATATGGAAACAGATGGAGACACTGTAGAAGAGATGTTAGAATGATATAAAGATGCATCAGCTGATCGTTTGAATGCTGCTTTTGTTGTTAACTGGTAGTTGGTTTCAAAATTTTAAATGTTGGAAAGTTATTTCCTGGATTAGACTGTTACTGTAACACAGAACAAACATAGCAACCACCAACAACTCCATAGCAACCCCAGAAAAGTTTTAAAACACTCAAAACACCTTAGTAACAAGAAATGTTCATTCAGAGTTATCTGGCCTTTAATAAAGTTCACGAAACGTTAGCGCAAAGCATTATTTATACATTGTTCATGGAATGTTTATTTCTGAAACATTCAGTTGGATGTTTTAAAAAAGTTTTTTTTTAAAAATGTTACTATTTGTAGAAGATTCAAAAGTAACGTTTCCATGATGTTTGCATAATGATCAAATGCAACCTTTTAGCAATGCCCTGGCAACCATGCAGAAGACCCTAGCAACCTCACAGCATCACCCTGTGTGGTTGCCAGGTTGTTGCTATGAGGTTGCTAGGCTGTTAGGGTTATCATTAGGTTTGTGGTTGCCAGGGCCTTGCTATGAACTTGCAAGGTGTCCTGGGTGGTTGCCAGGGTGTTGCTATGGTGTCCTGGGTGATTGCCAGGGTGTTGCTATGAGGTTGTTAAGGTGTCCTGGGTGATTGCCAGGGTGTTGCTATGAGGTTGTTAAGGTGTCCTGGGTGATTGCCAGGGTGTTGCTATGAGGTTGTTAAGGTGTCCTGGGTGATTGCCAGGGTGTTGTTATGAGGTTGTTAAGGTGTCCTGGGTGATTGCCAGGGTGTTGTTATGAGGTTGTTAAGGTGTCCTGGGTGATTGCCAGGGTGTTGTTATGAGGTTGTTAAGGTGTCCTGGGTGATTGCCAGGGTGTTGTTATGAGGTTGTTAAGGTGTCCTGGGTGATTGCCAGGGTGTTGTTATGAGGTTGTTAAGGTGTCCTGGGTGATTGCCAGGGTGTTGTTATGAGGTTGTTAAGGTGT
>NW_015506440.1:18722-27688 GCF_001515645.1 Sinocyclocheilus grahami | reverse complement strand
GGTGTCCTGGGTGATTGCCAGGGTGTTGTTATGAGGTTGTTAAGGTGTCCTGGGTGATTGCCAGGGTGTTGTTATGAGGTTGTTAAGGTGTCCTGGGTGATTGCCAGGGTGTTGTTATGAGGTTGTTAAGGTGTCCTGGGTGATTGCCAGGGTGTTGTTATGAGGTTGTTAAGGTGTCCTGGGTGATTGCCAGGGTGTTGTTATGAGGTTGTTAAGGTGTCCTGGGTGATTGCCAGGGTGTTGTTATGAGGTTGTTAAGGTGTCCTGGGTGATTGCCAGGGTGTTGTTATGAGGTTGTTAAGGTGTCCTGGGTGATTGCCAGGGTGTTGCTATGAGGTTGTTAAGGTGTCCTGGGTGATTGCCAGGGTGTTGTTATGAGGTTGTTAAGGTGTTCTGGGTGGGTGCCAGTTTGCTATGAAGACGTTTTCAGCAACTTATCAGATTTACAATAATGTTGCTATGAGGGTGTTGCTATGAGGTTGCTAAGTTGTTCTGGGTGGTTTGCAAGGTGTTGCTATGAGGTTGTTTTGGTGTTGCTATGAGTCTGCTAAAATATGTTAGATGGTTGTTAGGGTGCCCTGCATGGTTGCCAGATTGTTTCTATGATGTCGCCAAAGTGTTAAGGGTGGTTGAAAGGGTGTTGCTATGAGGTTACTAGGATATTAGGTTATTGTTAGGTTGGTTGTAGCCAGGGCATTGCTATGAGGTTGCTGAGGTGTTCTGGGTGGTTGCCAGAGTGTTGCTATGAGATTGCTGGGCTGTTATGGATGGTTGCCAGGGTGTTGCTATGAGATTGCTGGACTGTTATGGATGGCTGCTAGGGTGTTGTTATGAGGTTGCTAGGATGTTAGGGTTAGTGTTAGTATGGTTGTTGCCAGGGCCTTGCTATGAGGTTGTTCTAGGTGGTTGCCATGGTGTTGCTATGAGGTTGCTGGGCTGTTATGGATGGTTGCCAGGGTGTTGCTACGAGATTGCTGGACTGTTATGGATGGCTGCTAGGGTGTTGCTATGATGTTGCTAGGATGTTAGGGTTAGTGTTAGCATGGTTGTTGCCAGGGCCTTGCTATGAGGTTGTTCTAGGTGGTTGCCATGGTGTTGCTATGAGATTGCTGGGCTGTTATGGATGGCTGCTAGGGTGTTGCTATGATGTTGCTAGGATGTTAGGGTTAGTGTTAGCATGGTTGTTGCCAGGGCCTTGCTATGAGGTTGTTCTAGGTGGTTGCCATGGTGTTGCTATGAGGTTGCTAAAAGTTGCTAGCTGTTATGGGTGGTTGCCAGGATGTTGCTATGAGGTTGCTAGGGTGGTTCTGTGTGTCCTTCAGTGTAAATAATTTTTTATTTTATTTTCAAACAATGTTTTCTTTTTTGTTGTAGATTGTAGATAGTGATGATTGATTTCATATGTGTGGTTTATAGGGCATGTAACATAACCAATTTTGTGATCTGAGTGAATAATGTAATTCAAAATGCAGTAAATGCAGCTTGTGCAGGTAATTCACAAGTTCCTTCCATTTTGTGAACATAAATGTTTGTTTTGTTCACTCTTATTTGTATGAAGAAAGAGACGTATGTGACTTTATATATGTGTTGATGAAATGCAAGGCTTTTGTCTTTCTCTGTATGAAATGAACCAGCTCCAGAAGACTTGCTGACACTGCTGTCACCTCAGTGTGTAATCCTTTTTATGGATGAAGAGGAATGAAATTCCTAGAAAATTGTTTTAGAATAATAACTTAGGAATTGCAATCATGTTACATGTGGACTGACTAAGCGTGCAAGGTTCCTATATTTGAGAAGTTTTTAATAAAACCTTAACACAGGAATTAGTTGACATTTAAAAAAAATAGACTGGCAATCATTGTGAGCCTGATGCAGAATACTGCACAATTTCAACTTTCTATTAAAGCCATTACGGCAGGAGAAACAGTGTGCGATTACAGATAAGAGTGAAAAGCCATCTGAATTCAGAGTGTTTGCATTTCCATCGATTACAGTACTTTAGCAGCTGTCATGCTGTTTGCGTTCAGCCCGTCTGAAGCAGTAATGAAGGAATGTTTGTTCTATAGATGACGCCTCTGCAGCAGCGTTTGTCCTTGTTTTGTCCTCTGCTGTTGTTGTCTGAGTTCTGCATTAAGCTTCACTTGCTGACTGCCGTCCAAAAACATCCTCATTAGTTTTATATGGATTGGATTGCACTACTGCTTGAGTTGAACACCAATCTAATATTAACATATGATGGATTTTAGCATTGAGTGAATATAACTCTCCAGTTTTTACACATAAATGAGAGTTTGACCTTCATCTATGCATTCAAGCACAGCTGACTCAAGCAGCTGAATATCTGCATCATGATTTCAAATCAGCATGCAGAAGCTCACATGAAGCCATACTGAAATGTCATTTACAGTACATCTCTTTTACTGTCATAGAT
Source organism: Sinocyclocheilus grahami (assembly GCF_001515645.1). Classification (NCBI taxonomy): domain Eukaryota; kingdom Metazoa; phylum Chordata; class Actinopteri; order Cypriniformes; family Cyprinidae; genus Sinocyclocheilus; species Sinocyclocheilus grahami. The sequence continues at coordinate 25,257 of NW_015506440.1, read as the reverse complement.
GAGGTGCTCGACTCCATCACCCATCAATAACCTCATATGATGAATTCAAGCATGTTTCATAATAATAATCAGAGTGAGGTCCATCTAGGGTCAGTGGCCAAAAGCCCTGAAGAACCGCCGCAGCAAAATGCACTCATGCAGAAAATGGATAACCACAGAGAGTGCGCGATACATTACGGCCACCGCTGAGAGAGATGGGCTTCCTCGCACACCACGATCAATACAAGCATCAGAATTCACTGCTACTTCTGCTGCTTTGTTTCGGGTGTAATGAGAGGTTGCAGTGCAGTATGGGTAATGAACAAGCTTCAGACATATATACACACACACACATGTATACATGCGAACATAAATATATATATATACACAGTATATATACACACACATACACACAAGCAAGTACTGGCCATAGGGAGTACCGGGTCAAGTAGTGGGCTGATCAGTGAAGGGAGATCTCCCCCCTCCCCTACATAAGGCGCTGTTTTTAAAATGCAGCACATTGGTTACCGCAAAAGGCAAGTACTCCAAATGTGTGATGAAACATTGCTACCCGATTAAAGGGGTCATCGGATGCCATTTTCCACAAGTTGATATGATTCTTTAGGGTCTTAATGAAAAGTCTATAACATGCTTCTCAATGGTAGTGTAAAAAACCACCCCTTTTACCTTGTCAAAATCAGCTCTTTTCAGAGCAACCTGTTTTGTTGCATGTTCCTTTAAATGCTAATGAGCTCTGCTGACCCCACCCCTCTTTTCTGTGAGTTGACAAGCAGTACTGTTTACTATAGCCGCATTTAGCCGCGAAACTTGCTAACTAGCACATTATTAGGAAACGCCTCAGATCCGTATCTGTGCTCACAAAACCCTATGATCTACGTCTTTACGCTATCAGATCTCTCAGGGCTTTGGGAAGAACACACGCGGCTCAATTAATATCTGATGTACTTACAGATGTTAGCCGCATGCCGCTTTCAGGGCGAGGAGGTGATATTGAAACGCACTTTCTGGAAATCAATTCGTTATAGTGCAACTTGAGAAGAAAATGCATTTTGTGCTCATCACACACACTTGCCATATAATATCACAAAGGCCTTTGTTTACTTGGCTAATATTGTATTTCACTCTTATTTCATTCATCGCTATTAGTTATCGATACCAAACGCTGCTTCGCATTTATTCCACGATTGAGACTGCAACACAAGAAAGCGCATAAGGTGATTCCATGAATAATATGAGCCCGCTGTGAGTGTTCACTTGGAGTTCTGTTGCAGCGACCCCGAATGCGACCCCGTCAGAAAGAACAGCGTGTTTCCTGCGGGGGTCTGACGTGACGGGGCACGACGCACACCCGGAGGACCTCTGCGCACCGTGGGTCTCCTTTGTATCAATAAATGTCACATTACTATTCTCGGCGCTGCACATGATGATTATGATGGATACAAACTGACAAGAGGAGTGTGTAGTGTCATTTGTAATTGGCCGGTGCGTGGAGATGTTTTTCCGTGAAGCATTCAGTCCCACAGGATTGCTAATCAGATATAGACCGACGGTAATTATCCGGCGAACCTTCAGCACTGAGGACGAATAGACTTCAAATGCTCTAATCAATGTTTTTTCAGTGCATGTGACACCTCACTGAAAGCATTAAAATTTAATTATTGTAAACACTGTAACTTATTATGACTTTAAATGCAGATTATGAATGAATAAACAGACTTAGTATCATCAGGATGAGTTGCATTCGTACGGTTTGCTTGTGAGTCTCAATCTAAAGGCACTTGCTCACTACAGAATGACAGAGAATGCTACAAAAGCTTTCATTTCAACAATGATAAATGCATGAGTTCAACTTTTGCTGATACGTGCTCTGATGTGGACATTCATTAACCAATGAGAACATCAGATGGTTGGGATTTAATGAAGTCCAATTTTGATTTCAGAATGATCCTCAAAATGGATCTTACATAATAACCAACATAATAACCTTACTAAACCCAAAACAATGCCCTGGAAATCACCCACAACACCCTAGCAACATGGCAGTGAGTTTTGCATGAGTAAACACAAATAAAGTCTTGTACATACAGTAATTAAAAATAAAATAAAAATATTCAACTTTTTTTTTTGCAATTATGCTCAATTTTATTTTAATTTGTTCAATTATGGTAAAAATAAGTGGTAGACTTTTGGGTGGGCAGAAGTTTTCCTGCATTTTCCTCTGTGTGTTCTGTATAATCACATATGGATTGGATTGCACTACTGCTTGAGTTGAACACCAATCTAATATTAACATATGATGGATTTTAGCATTGAGTGAATATAACTCTCCAGTTTTTACACATAAATGAGAGTTTGACCTTCATCTATGCATTCAAGCACAGCTGACTCAAGCAGCTGAATATCTGCATCATGATTTCAAATCAGCATGCAGAAGCTCACATGAAGCCATACTGAAATGTCATTTACAGTACATCTCTTTTACTGTCATAGATGAGGTGCTCGACTCCATCACCCATCAATAACCTCATATGATGAATTCAAGCATGTTTCATAATAATAATCAGAGTGAGGTCCATCTAGGGTCAGTGGCCAAAAGCCCTGAAGAACCGCCGCAGCAAAATGCACTCATGCAGAAAATGGATAACCACAGAGAGTGCGCGATACATTACGGCCACCGCTGAGAGAGATGGGCTTCCTCGCACACCACGATCAATACAAGCATCAGAATTCACTGCTACTTCTGCTGCTTTGTTTCGGGTGTAATGAGAGGTTGCAGTGCAGTATGGGTAATGAACAAGCTTCAGACATATATACACACACACACATGTATACATGCGAACATAAATATATATATATATACACAGTATATATACACACACATACACACAAGCAAGTACTGGCCATAGGGAGTACCGGGTCAAGTAGTGGGCTGATCAGTGAAGGGAGATCTCCCCCCTCCCCTACATAAGGCGCTGTTTTTAAAATGCAGCACATTGGTTACCGCAAAAGGCAAGTACTCCAAATGTGTGATGAAACATTGCTACCCGATTAAAGGGGTCATCGGATGCCATTTTCCACAAGTTGATATGATTCTTTAGGGTCTTAATGAAAAGTCTATAACATGCTTCTCAATGGTAGTGTAAAAAACCACCCCTTTTACCTTGTCAAAATCAGCTCTTTTCAGAGCAACCTGTTTTGTTGCATGTTCCTTTAAATGCTAATGAGCTCTGCTGACCCCACCCCTCTTTTCTGTGAGTTGACAAGCAGTACTGTTTACTATAGCCGCATTTAGCCGCGAAACTTGCTAACTAGCACATTATTAGGAAACTACAACTAAATATTGTAGAAACTTAAAGGGGTCATATGATGCCCATTCAGATTTGACTCAGAATTTTGTGTTATACTGTTATAATAAATATTGGGGAATATAAATCACTTTCATAGAGGTTTTTCAAAATGAAAATACATAAAGTAAACATAGGACAATTTCAAGGACTATTCTTAGTTAGTCCCCCATAGTTCACCCAAAAATTTTAATTCTGTCATAATTTACTCACCCTCTGTTAAACACAAAAGAAGATATTTTGAAGAATGTTGCCAACTGAACAGCAGCTGGTAGACACTGACTTCCATAGTACAAAAAAAATACCATGCAAGCCAATGGCTACAGGCAACTGCTTGGTTACAAAGATTCTTCAAAATAACTTCTCTAAACAGTTAACTGAACTGGGGGGGGGGGGGGGACTATGGAAGTCAATGACTACCAGTAACTGTTTGCTTACCAACATTCTTCAAAATATCTTCTTTTGTGTTCGACACAAGAAAGAAATTCATGCAGGATTGATACAACAAGGTGGGCAACGATGACAGAATTTTCATTTTTGGGTGAACTATACCTTTTAAGCACATTATTTTCTTACTTTTGCGGTGAAACATGACCTGAACATGTTTTTCACAAGATTTTGAACCAATGCTGTGCTGCGTCTGACAGTGAATTAGTGTGATAAGCACACATCATTAATCTTGATCACCTGTCATGGCAGGCTTAATTACGAGGGACGAGTCACCAAACAAGAGCTTCATCAACTAAACACACCGTTTCCTTTCATTTCACATCTAAAGTGTTGCACACTCAGTCACTAACTTACCAGGAGTTCAGCAGCTCTTACAGGGATCAAGCTCTCGGGTTTCTGGGGTCATGCACACGTCAGGTTGAGCGATTGTCCGAGTCATTGTTCCTCTGTACACCTCACTTCAGTTCACTGCTACAGAGACATAAATGAGACACTCACAATGTGCATTACTGAGAAAGCGCTCAAAAGCATCTCTGCAATTACTATTATTTTCTATTAGCATAATAAAAGTCTAAAATAGAATTTGATGTTGGCATGTTTACTCTAATAAAAAAAACTATCACAAATACTGGGTAAAATAGTTGATATTTAATTACACAAAAAATATTTACGATCAACGTTTTCTTTACTTTTTTCCCTATCCCACCTTGTCACAATGCATTCTGGCATTGTCTTCTTTAAATGCAATGAAACAAGGTATCTTAGGAGGTTATATTTGCATAACAATGTTGCTTAACTTTTGCCACAGCCTTCATGACCAAAGTGCATCTATGATGCCTTAAAATGGTCCCTACATAGGCAGCTCACTGGAACAGAACATGTTTAAAAGAATATTTCACCCAAAAATGAAAACTTGCTGAAAATGTGCTCACCCTCAGACCATCCAAGATGTAAATGCGTTTGTTTCTTCATCAGATTTGGAAAATTGCAGCATTGCATCACTTGCTCACCAATGGATGCTCTGCAGTGAATGGGTGCCGTCAGAATGAGAGTCCAAACAGCTGATTAAAACATCACAATAATCCACAAGTAATCCACAGCACTCCAGTCCAGCAGTTAACGTCTTGTGAAGGGAAAAGATGTGTGTTTGTAAGAAACAAATCCATCATTAAGACATTTAACTTCAAACTGTTGTTTCCGGCTCAAATACGAGTCCATAATCCATAATAACGCTTCCTCCAGTGAAAAAGTCCATCTCCTGTTGTCTCTCACATCAAAATCCACCAACATACTTGTTGAGACCGCTTTGACTTGTAAACAGTGCTTGATCTGTGCAGATTTCTCTCCTGATTCAGCCCAGACAACTTTTTCCACTGTAATTATGGACTAATTTTAGCCGGAAGCGATGGTTTGAAGTTTAAAACATCTTGATGGATTTGTTTCTTACAAATAGGTAGCTTGTGTCTTCTCCAGACATTAACTGATGGACTGGAGTGGTGTGGATTACTTGTGGATTATTGTGATGTTTTTATCAGCTGTTTGGCTCTCATTCTGACGGCACCCATTCACTGCAGAGCATCCATTGGTGAGCAAGTGATGCAATGCTGCAATTTTCCAAATCTGATGAAGAAACAAACGCATTTACATCTTGGATGGTCTGAGGGTGAGCACATTTTCAGCAAGTTTTCATTTTTGGGTGAAATATTCTTTTAAACATGTTCTGTTCCAGTGAGCTGCCTATGTAGGGACCATTTTAAGGCATCATAGATGCACTTTGGTCATGAAGGCTGTGGCAAAAGTTAAGCAACATTGTTATGCAAATATAACCTCCTAAGATACCTTGTTTCATTGCATTTAAAGAAGACAATGCCAGAATGCATTGTGACAAGGTGGGATAGGGAAAAAAGTAAAGAAAACGTTGATCGTAAATATTTTTTGTGTAATTAAAAATCAACACTTTTACCCAGTATTTGTGATAGTTTTTTTTATTAGAGTAAACATGCCAACATCAAATTCTATTTTAGACTTTTATTATGCTAATGGAAATAATCGTAATTGCAGAGATGCTTTTGAGCGCTTTCTCAGTAATGCACATTGTGAGTGAGTCTCATTTATGTCTCTGTAGCAGTGAACTGAAGTGAGGTGTACAGAGGAACAATGACTCGGACAATCGCTCAACCTGACGTGTGCATGACCCCAGAAACCCGAGAGCTTGATCCCTGTAAGAGCTGCTGAACTCCTGGTAAGTTAGTGACTGAGTGTGCAACACTTTAGATGTGAAATGAAAGGAAACGGTGTGTTTAGTTGATGAAGCTCTTGTTTAGTGACTCGTCCCTCCCTCGTAATTAAGCCTGCCATGACAGGTGATCAAGATTAATGATGTGTGCTTATCACACTAATTCACTGTCAGACGCAGCACAGCATTGGTTCAAAATCTTGTGAAAAACATGTTCAGGTCATGTTTCACCGCAAAAGTAAGAAAATAATGTGCTTAAAAGGTATAGTTCACCCAAAAATGAAAATTCTGTCATCGTTGCCCACCTTGTTGTATCAATCCTGCATGAATTTCTTTCTTGTGTCGAACACAAAAGAAGAATTTTGAAGAATGTTGGTAACCAAACAGTTACTGGTAGTCATTGACTTCCATAGTTTTTCCCCCCCATACTATTTAAGTCAATGGTTACCGGCAACTGTTCAGTTAACTGTTTAGAGAAGTTATTTTGAAGAATCTTTGTAACCAA
>NW_015506440.1:0-1495 GCF_001515645.1 Sinocyclocheilus grahami | reverse complement strand
TTGGTTACAAAGATTCTTCAAAATAACTTCTCTAAACAGTTAACTGAACAGTTGCCGGTAACCATTGACTTAAATAGTATGGGGGGGAAAAACTATGGAAGTCAATGACTACCAGTAACTGTTTGGTTACCAACATTCTTCAAAATTCTTCTTTTGTGTTCGACACAAGAAAGAAATTCATGCAGGATTGATACAACAAGGTGGGCAACGATGACAGAATTTTCATTTTTGGGTGAACTATACCTTTTAAGCACATTATTTTCTTACTTTTGCGGTGAAACATGACCTGAACATGTTTTTCACAAGATTTTGAACCAATGCTGTGCTGCGTCTGACAGTGAATTAGTGTGATAAGCACACATCATTAATCTTGATCACCTGTCATGGCAGGCTTAATTACGAGGGACGAGTCACCAAACAAGAGCTTCATCAACTAAACACACCGTTTCCTTTCATTTCACATCTAAAGTGTTGCACACTCAGTCACTAACTTACCAGGAGTTCAGCAGCTCTTACAGGGATCAAGCTCTCGGGTTTCTGGGGTCATGCACACGTCAGGTTGAGCGATTGTCCGAGTCATTGTTCCTCTGTACACCTCACTTCAGTTCACTGCTACAGAGACATAAATGAGACACTCACAATGTGCATTACTGAGAAAGCGCTCAAAAGCATCTCTGATTATTTTCTTATTTTCTATTAGCATAATAAAAGTCTAAAATAGAATTTGATGTTGGCATGTTTACTCTAATAAAAAAAAAATACTGGGTTACTGGGTAAAATAGTTGATATTTAATTACACAAAAAATATTTACGATCAACGTTTTCTTTACTTTTTTCCCTATCCCACCTTGTCACAATGCATTCTGGCATTGTCTTCTTTAAATGCAATGAAACAAGGTATCTTAGGAGGTTATATTTGCATAACAATGTTGCTTAACTTTTGCCACAGCCTTCATGACCAAAGTGCATCTATGATGCCTTAAAATGGTCCCTACATAGGCAGCTCACTGGAACAGAACATGTTTAAAAGAATATTTCACCCAAAAATGAAAACTTGCTGAAAATGTGCTCACCCTCAGACCATCCAAGATGTAAATGCGTTTGTTTCTTCATCAGATTTGGAAAATTGCAGCATTGCATCACTTGCTCACCAATGGATGCTCTGCAGTGAATGGGTGCCGTCAGAATGAGAGTCCAAACAGCTGATTAAAACATCACAATAATCCACAAGTAATCCACAGCACTCCAGTCCAGCAGTTAACGTCTTGTGAAGGGAAAAGATGTGTGTTTGTAAGAAACAAATCCATCATTAAGACATTTAACTTCAAACTGTTGTTTCCGGCTCAAATACGAGTCCATAATCCATAATAACGCTTCCTCCAGTGAAAAAGTCCATCTCCTGTTGTCTCTCACATCAAAATCCACCAACATACTTGTTGAGACCGCTTTGACTTGTAAACAGTGCTTGATCTGTGCAGATTTCTCTCCTGATTCA
>NW_015506439.1:359160-359425 GCF_001515645.1 Sinocyclocheilus grahami | reverse complement strand
AGGTTTCAGAACCCCTGTACTAGAGAATTCGGGAGGATCATTAGGGGAGACCAAGGAGTGCAGTTCCAACATTTGTAAATCAGGAGTTTTGCAATGAGTCTCAACTTGATACAAGTTGGACATTTATCTGCTTCCAATCAAAAGCGTTTCAAAAACCTACTAATTCCGAGACGGTGTTACTTTCAAATACTGAGTGTCACATATTTCTGCATTTGTTCAGGCTGCGTAATGAAGTCAACAGATCTTCTCACCTGTGGTTTGTCCT
>NW_015506439.1:353392-353639 GCF_001515645.1 Sinocyclocheilus grahami | reverse complement strand
AAAAAAAAAAAAAAATCACAGGAATAATCAATATCCAGATTAAATCTCTCTTAGCTGCATATCCCATGTAACATTTTAAATGTAGCCTCTTTTATTTAAACACATGTTATGGTATCACAGCTGTGAAATGACAAACAAAACAAAAAATACACATTCCGAAACATGAACTGAAATGAATTGTGAATTATATTAACATTAAAGCATTGTCCTCCTCCCATTTTCACCTCAAAATTTTGGGGAAGCTGTG
>NW_015506439.1:352908-353382 GCF_001515645.1 Sinocyclocheilus grahami | reverse complement strand
CTTCATGCAGCGCTGCACAGACCGAAGCAGTGGCGGTTCTTTTTCTTCTTTTAATTAACCATACCAAAATATACAACAATAACGCACAAGAGTGCACAAACCATTTATTTAGTAATCAACAACTGTATATATTCATGGAAAATTTTACAAGTTCTTTGCTTTTTTATTAACAAGGTTCTCCAAATTGATGCAGTAGTCATTGTCTCAAATGGATGAAATTTGGCTTGGACCCTGACCTTCTAATGTATGTGAAATTTAACCAAAATAATAAAAAAGATGTACAAGAAATGTAAAGTTATTATTATTACTCTCATTGGAATAATAGCCTACATACATATCAAAATTATTTAAATTGAATGTAACTAATTTTTCATATCAACCTAAAAAAATCCTTGTGTAGACACAATTACAAAATATTACAATATTTTATATTACAATATAGACAGATTTTCCATTGAGAAAAAAAAAAAAAAA
>NW_015506439.1:350833-351100 GCF_001515645.1 Sinocyclocheilus grahami | reverse complement strand
TCTTGTGTTAAAATTGCATTTTTTGAACTACTGTAAACTGTTGAATTGTTGATGGTGTTGGCACAGATATTGTAGTGTATTTGTTGTAAAAACTATTTATAGCCACTGCTGAGCTCCGGTAAGCACACATGCGTCTACAAAGTGGATTGCTGCATTCACGCGTAAATTTAATTATTCCCACTTCTAAAGTCGTGATTGCAAGCACGTTAATGTGCCGTTTTCAACTAGGAAACTTACGTACGTTAATTCAGATGGCTTGTGACTTTA
>NW_015506439.1:346004-346349 GCF_001515645.1 Sinocyclocheilus grahami | reverse complement strand
ACATCAGCGCCATTATGATGTAAAAATAAAGCAATTCTGGCTCCACCTATCCTGTAAGGATTGTCCTCTTGTCAGCACTAATCGGGAACCTCTGATGTCACAATTAGGAAATCCTGTGAAGGCAGAGCATCCTTCATGCACGAAGACCTTCAAAGTGTGCGCACTTAACTTTGGGACACAGCTGAAATGTGGTATATTTTGTGCAAAAATGGGCCAATACTTTTCTAAAGGTCCAGGTCTCAGGGAGAGGAACTTACACAAACCACTGATGCCAGAAAGCAGTTATGTAAAAACAGCCAAATAATACCAAATGAGCCAACTCTTCAATCAAGCCATTGTTTTTTT
>NW_015506439.1:343896-344208 GCF_001515645.1 Sinocyclocheilus grahami | reverse complement strand
AGAGTCACTGAATGCTGAACATTTCCATTCACTTAAAATCAAAAAGTCTCTCATAACATTTCGGTCTCTGCTTAAAACTCACTGAATTCAATGCGTTACTTTTGGAGGACCCCTAGCATCCATTATTTACTGAAACTCACTGGAAACAGGCCCACAGTCAAATCGACAGCATTTGTGTCCTCCAGAGCAGACCCTATCAGAAGAACATCCTCGACGGGATGGCACGACAGTCAGCTTTGCTGGACCGTAAATGTCCTCTAGAGCAGTGGTTCTCAAACCGGTCCTGGAGTATCCCCAGCCCTGCACATTTTG
>NW_015506439.1:341765-342385 GCF_001515645.1 Sinocyclocheilus grahami | reverse complement strand
CCTCAAAATTTTGGGGAAGCTGTGCCTCCCCTACTTCCTCCGACGAGCCACCACTGTCCTCTTGTTGTTGAAACATGCTCTCTTGTCCCCTGCGTACCCTCTTGTTAACCTTCGTGGTTGATTACATAGCATCAAATTCATAAGCCTAATTTCACAACTGTTGCTCATTCATCCTAACAAAGCAAGTGTTGCAAGTGCAAGCATCTTTATATCAAGGAATATATGGTATTAACCTAAAAACTAGCAAATAAAATGCTCATGCAACTATGCTCATTCCTAGCACTTGGTGCCATTTGAGTCCCCATGACATAAGCTTGTCCCAAAGTGAAGTGCAAAGACTCCGAAGTGCGCATTTGAAGTGGGATTGCGTCACAGCGTCACGACGTAAGCTGTCCCAATTCAAGAATGCAGCCTCCGAAGACCGCATTCCAAGGCCGATTTGCGTCACCGCGGCGTGACGAAGGCTGACGTATTTCTAAAGCGACTTCAAATGCACCCTCCGTTTCCCAGGATAATGAAGTGTACATCTGATGGACACGTCGCACCCTACCATATCCCAGAATCACTTGCGCGCAGATGATGGAATTTATATTCAAAGAACATGGAGGATGACAGTTCTG
>NW_015506439.1:339984-340232 GCF_001515645.1 Sinocyclocheilus grahami | reverse complement strand
AAAGGTTTCAAGAAATTAAAGTTATCAATAAGCTATCAAATGTATCTGGCTATTAGTACTGTTGATAAATGAAGTAGCAAATGTTATTGGATAAAACACATTAGCAACTGCCTCAGCATTTAAATGTACAGTCTAAAATAAATGGTTCTAAATAGCACTAAAAGTGGTTCGCTGCGCCGTAATCGTAGGGGAACCATTTTAGTGCTGTAGGGATTTCTTAATATGAACAGACACTGATATCAGCATTC
>NW_015506439.1:321917-336161 GCF_001515645.1 Sinocyclocheilus grahami | reverse complement strand
AATCCCACAGTTACCAATCATATGAAATTAGTGTTCATAACTTAATTTGTACTTCAGTGGTGGGACAGAAGACCACAAAAGTGGCTTGTAGGTACATTCAGACATTTAATGAGGCTCAGAGGTGGCATGAGTGCCATTAAACTCATGTGGAGATATAGTTCATTTAAAAATTTGAAGACAGACATATTCAAATAACTGAAATTACGAAACCAAATCCACCAGCAGGGGGCGACAAGTCACTGATTTTATCTCCAAATCATTCTTTCGATTCATTGAAACCGCTGAATCATTCAGGAATGAAGGAAGTGACTGGCTTCATGAACTGATGGAAATCCATCGTAGTGACGGAACTTAGACCTGCGGCCGTGGTCTTGGCTAAGCCGGAGGGTACATCAGCGCCATTATGATGTAAAAATAAAGCAATTCTGGCTCCACCTATCCTGTAAGGATTGTCCTCTTGTCAGCACTAATCGGGAACCTCTGATGTCACAATTAGGAAATCCTGTGAAGGCAGAGCATCCTTCATGCACGAAGACCTTCAAAGTGTGCGCACTTAACTTTGGGACACAGCTGAAATGTGGTATATTTTGTGCAAAAATGGGCCAATACTTTTCTAAAGGTCCAGGTCTCAGGGAGAGGAACTTACACAAACCACTGATGCCAGAAAGCAGTTATGTAAAAACAGCCAAATAATACCAAATGAGCCAACTCTTCAATCAAGCCATTGTTTTTTTATTTGGGGGAGGGGGGTTTGGTGAGAGCAACAGAAAATCCCTTCCAAATTGTTTCAGGAAAACATGCCACATGAAAAAAGCACTGAATTACAAAGACGTCTAGTAGGAGTTATGCAAAACTTCCATGACAGTGTCAATTACCACATCCCTGACAATTTCCTTGACCGCTTCCCTGACCACAACCACTTCCCTGACTGCTCCCCTGGCCGCGCCCCTGGCCCTGGCCGCTTCCCTGACCGCTTCCCCGACTGTGGCCGCTCCCCTGACCAAGGCCGCTCCCCTGACCCTGTCCCTGACCGCTCCCCTGACCACAACCCTGACCACAACCCTGACCGTGGCCGCTACCCTGGCAACCTCCCGGACCATGTCCCTGACCACGTGGTTCACTGCATGCTCTGCCACTGGTGGTTTGGCAACATTTCTGTGGCAGGACACCGGCCATCGTGGAAACACCTTTCAGCACACCGTGGAATGCTCTTCGGTTTGGGACATTGACCCGGCTTCACTGCATTGACACAGATGGTCAGCTTTAATTTATGCATATAGACAGTATGCCACGCCAATTTACAGCACAAAACAAAGCATAAATAGAACTTTATTCGCTCTGTAGGTACAACTTGCTAAGGATTATTCCACTTTATTTTGTAAAGCCATCCGGTTTAAAACCATATCCTAAGGGATGAATTCAAACCTACTTTAGGAGAGAACAAATGCAAAAATATAACAACCGACCAAAAGAACATAACAAATACCTGTATATGGAGCCTTACAGTAACGTCCACATCCATTGCCACAGCACTTCTAGTCGCTGGGACAGTTAGAGTCACTCACAGGACCTGGTACACGATCCTCTTGTTAATGATTGGGGTGGACACTCTCCTGGCTTTGCCGTTATACAGACACATGACAGAGAGTCACTGAATGCTGAACATTTCCATTCACTTAAAATCAAAAAGTCTCTCATAACATTTCGGTCTCTGCTTAAAACTCACTGAATTCAATGCGTTACTTTTGGAGGACCCCTAGCATCCATTATTTACTGAAACTCACTGGAAACAGGCCCACAGTCAAATCGACAGCATTTGTGTCCTCCAGAGCAGACCCTATCAGAAGAACATCCTCGACGGGATGGCACGACAGTCAGCTTTGCTGGACCGTAAATGTCCTCTAGAGCAGTGGTTCTCAAACCGGTCCTGGAGTATCCCCAGCCCTGCACATTTTGGATGTCTCCCTCATCCATCACACCTGATTCAACTCATCAGTGGAGACTGCATGACCTGAAGTGGATGTCAGATATAGCGAGACATACAAAACGTGCAGTGCTGGGGGTACTTCATGGAGAGGTTTCAGAACCCCTGTACTAGAGAAATCGAAAGGATCATTAGGGGAGGCTAGGGAGTGCAGTTTCAGCATTTGTAAAAAAACTCCCCTGGAGTTTTGCATTGAGTCTCAACTTGATACAAGTTGGACATTTATCTGCTTTAATCAAAAGAGTTTCAAAAACCTACTACTTATTCCAATACGGTGTTACTGTCAAATACTGAGTGTCACTTTCTGCATTTCTTCAAGCTGCGTAATGAAGTCAACAGATCTTCTCACCTGTGGTTTGTCCTGGAGTAGCATCTGTTATGCTCAAGTATCCGAACAGACACGATAAAACAGCAATCAACGAGAACAACACTCAAGCTGTCATTCTCCCAACTTGCGATCTCACAATGACCTCTGCTGAAAAATGCGCTGTATTGGTGCGTCAGGAAAAGCAGCCAGCGAAGCGCACAAAACAATGACAAATAAACGTGTTACTACAATATCAACCGCTGTAAAATGGGGTTTTAAAGATCCAAGGAGATCAGATCAACTCCAAACCTGATCAAACTCACCTGCCTGTAGCTTTCTAGTAATCTGACTGGAAGGCCTTGATTAGCTTGTTCAGGTGTGTTAGATTGGGGTGGATGAGCTGAATGCTGCGTTCACACCATGTCATAATAATTAAGGTAGCCTAATTATGAGAGGATTGTGCGTTTCTATGGCGACACTATCAACTGTGAAATGAATCTGCAGTGGTCAGGTGGTACAGCGATCATGTTGTGGTACAAATAGATGTGTTCGACTTCATGCAGCGCTGCACAGACCGAAGCAGTGGCGGTTCTTTTTCAGTCTCAAATGGATGAAATTTGGCGTGGACCCTGACCTTCTTATGTATGTGAAATTTAACCCCCCCCAAAAAAAGATGTACAAGAAATGTATAGAATAATGTTCACATCCTATACTTTTTTTCTGTGAATAATGGCCATACATCAAAGCTGGCCACCTTCATGCAGAATTTAGAGTTCACATATCCAAGACATCCGCCTGGAAGTTTGCAGTGATCCCAATGACCTTACTTAGCGGTTTCAGGTGTGTTTAATAGGGTTGAAGATAAACTCAGCTGAAAAGATTGGACACCCCTGCTATTGTGCTTTTATTTATTCATGTTAATTGAAGAAACTGTATTGATATAGAAGTGTTAATAGATTTGAGTAAATATAATTTCATGATACTATATCATTATTTCATAATTATCATAGTATAATCATAGTTAGAATGTTTTTTTTCAGTAATTTAAAAGTGAATCATTCAATTCAATTTTCAATTTATTTGTGTAGCACTTTTCACAATACACATTGTTTCAAAGCAGCTTTACAGAAAATGCTTGTGTCTACAATTTAAAGTGATACCATTTAGAATCATTGTGTTTAACATATTAACATCATGAATTTGATTGTATGTGTAACAAATGAATGGACTTGCTCTTAGGTGACGTCATGCTGTCTTTTTCAGATTTCAGAGAACCCAAAGGAAAAGAGGCAGCATTCTGATGTAAGCCAGCTTTTTAAAGGGGTCATATGATGCGATTTCAAGTTTTCCTTTCTCTTTAGAGTGTTACAAGCATTTAGGAATCTTACAACAGAACAGCAATGCATTTTATGGATGACCGTTTCGTGAACCTAGGAGAGGAGGTAATTCTGACTTTGCTATGACAATCTGGCGCTTCTGAATCAGCTACTGTTTTGTTATTAGTTTAAGTATATTGACTGTTCAGATGCAGAGTTTTGCGCATCGTGTGTGTGTGTGTGTGTGTGTGTGTGTGTGTGTGAGAGAGAGAGAGACAGGGTCACAACCATCTTAACCGTGACTTGTGTAATACAAACACATACCAGCTTCATCACTGTGTCTGTCACACGACTGTTCCCCTTTCGGGCTCTGTCTTTACATTTATTTTGAAAGATGAAGCTCGTGATTATAGTAAGGGGTGTTAAATTTCTGAAGCGTGCTTGTGGTGTTCGGCCAATCACAATGCACTGGGTCAGCTGGCCAATCAGAGCAGACTGCGTTTGTCGGAAGGAGGGACTTTGTAGAAAACGAAGCGTTTGAGAGAGGTGGGGCATAGAGGACCTACAATAATGTACTGTTTGAAAAATAATGTGTTTTTGAACATTAAAGCATGGCAACATATTCTGATACACCAAATACACAAAATAATGATCTTTAAAAAAGCATCCTGAAACTAATGATTTTAGAGGTTGTATGGTGCTTTTGTCATTTTGTCCTTGTTGTCCCATTTTAGTTTTTAAAGACTGATCTTCTGTATCTTTTCTCATTGATTGTTTTAAACAGATTATAAATAAATCTAAAAAATAAAAAGCTAAATGACTCAACGACTGGAAATGTCATTTTCATTTTAAAAGGTTTTCCCTAAACTTTGAAATGGTCAGGAATTTGCTGAAGTATGATTGAAGTGTAGTTGAAATATTAATGTTGTTTCAACATTAACATGGTACATAAGATGGCAAAATGTTTTTTATGTTGACATTTCAGTTGTATTTTTAGTGTTTCAACAAAAGTGATAATTTTTGATAATTCAACACTGTTTCAATATTAACTGAGGATGAGGGTGAATAAGCGATGTTGAACCATCATCACTTCATAAGATTGATTCAGTGACAATTTCCTTTTTTTTAATCTCACTATTGTTTCAACCTTAATTGTAGGTGCAAAAGGGATATGGAACCAACATCAATTTTTAACATTACTTCAATGCAGTTAGCTTTGACACATAACTGAACAGTTTAACAGCCTCAATAACCAAGCTAATTATAATTAATTTAAAAAATGACAGAGTAAAGTCTAAGGTTGTAAAGTATCTTATGAAGCAAAGGGGGACACTAACCTGTCCTGGAGGACCCCCAGCACTGCACATTTTGTATGTCTCCCTTATCAGACACACCCAATTCAGGTCTTGTATTCTCTACTAATGAGTTGAATCAGGTCTGTTAGATGAGGGAGACAAAATGTGCAAGGCTGGGGGTTCTCCAGGACAGGTATGAAAACCCCTGCACTAACTTCCATAGTAGGGGTTCTCAACTCTGACACTGAGGTCCTGCAGATTGGGGCCTGTACCATGATGGTGGCTGAACAAACTCAGGGTTACAGGCTTAGCTTTGAGTTGACAAAACCAAACCAGTCCAAAGTTAGTGCAGGGGTTTTCATACCTGTCCTGGAGGACCCCCAGTTGATGATGAAGCTAATCATCAACTTTCTCTGTCAACTCAGGCTTGATCCTGAGTTAATGGAGCACGTGCACATGAAAGAATGACATCAATAATGAAAAGCCAATTAGATGCCTTGAAACTGTGATTCACTTCTTGAGAGAAAGTCAGTGCAATTCACTATCAAAGATTAAAATATTTAAAAATATGAAGAATTTAAACACATTTCGAAACGATCTATCCATGAAAGAGGAAAACTTAAAGAAAACATCTTGCCTTATAAGTGCAAGTAAAAGTTGTAAAGTCAGTTCATAGAGTTAATAATATTTATAGGTATAAAAACACTTAAAAATCTAAGCTCATATGTAGTCATGTTTAAAGCTATTGATTCTAAAACGTATTTATATTGCATGTTATCTGTTTATATTAATTTAAAATAAAAGTGTAATAATTACTATTAAACTAAGCTAGCTTGTGTAATGGATTAAGGGTATAATAATTATATAAATCATATAAAATAATTATTAAAAATAATCATCTTTAAATTCAGACAATTTTATCTTTAAAAATGTTTTACTATGTAGCGTCCTTTAATTTGGAGTAAGAGAAACTAGGGGAGTGGCTTTATTGTGTCAGACGTGTCACTTTGCTTGAAGCTGATTGGTCAAATTTCACTTTGAGATCTCTAAACCAGAACATAACCTGACCCCGAGCAGGTTAGCTGTGGAGTGTAAGTTACTAAGGCAATGAATGCTGCTAAAAGCCAAGCCACTTTCATGGTACCTAGAACCCAGGATTGGTGCAAACTAAACTGAAACTTACCTGGCTAGCCAGCTAATCTGGCTTCATGGTACAGGCCCCTGAACTAGCTCATAAAGGTCTTTAGGATAACTAGAAAGCTTATAGGCAGGTGTTTTTGGATCCCTAGGGCCAGAGTTGAGAACTGAGTATTAGAAACAAATGAAACCACAGATAGTTCACATGCTCACAAAAACTAAAAAGATACATCAATGAAGAACGTATTGCTGAAAAGTCATTGGTTGAACAGGTGTCAGGAGGATAGCTTGTTGTTACTCTTTGAGTCTTTGTCTCTGTGGGTCTCTGGTACAGCACTCAGTGCTCCCACAGGGACGAGGCATCCACACTGAGCCCGTCGCCCATCAGCGTGCCTCCCTGGTCTCCACGCAGGTACTTGCCATTTTGACACTTGATGGCAACCCGTCCATACTCCACAAACTCAAAGAAGAAATCCTCAGGTTTATTCCCATCTGTGCACACCAGACCACTGCTGGAGACATACCAGAACTTTTCATTTCCGCCTGTATATAAAATAAAAAAAAACACATTTACACAAATATGTACCCAGAAGAGTATGTTCTGCTCAATGAAACTCTGGTCAGTTACAGCTTACACAATAGCAATATGACTCACTTTTTACTTGGTATGCGCCATCACTGTAAAGCAATGAGAAGATATCATAAACAGAGCGGCTGCTGTCCAATGTATTGGAGGTTTTGTGGTGACACACAAAGCCGTTCTCCCCACGCAAGACCAGGATTGGACGATTAATCAGCTTTAGCATGAACTGCTCATCCTCCCCTGCCAAACACATGCAAGGATTTATCTGACTCATGTTAAGTGGGTATTCAGTAGTGACAGGTCAGTAATAACTTGTGTGCACTCACCCAAAGAATCACTCACAGCAGCAAGCTGTCCATTTTTCTTTGTGCAGACATATTTTCCATTGTTTGCTCTCAAAGCAATTTGTCGGCCCAGCCACTCTATGTCAAACATGGTGTTTTCTTCTCTATCAGTCACACAATAAAGATCTTTCACTATTTTCATAAACATTAGTTTATGAAATGCATCAACACTGTAATTTGTGATAATAATGGAAACACTTACGCTTCTGTGGCCGTGGACAGAAATCCTCCGTGAGTAACGAGTGTCCAGTAATTTCCACCGTTGGTTCTGAACATGCACTTCTTAGTCTCTTTATCAATCTCCATCTGAAATGTCTCCATGTCTGTCTCATCATCCTGATTAGCTGAGATGCTTACACCTGGAATCAAAGACATTCTCATGGCTTCTCAGCAGCTGATGCCTCTTTTCTTTACAAAATTACTATGCAATCAGAATTTGTACAAACACAGTGTGTTGGGTTGTTGAATGTAAAACTCTGTACCCAAACTGACAGCTGATTGTACTGGTCTCCTCCTGTGATTATTAGTCTCTTATTTAGCTCATACCATCTTCTGAAAATCCACTTCAGACTACCATTTAAAATCAAAATAATAATAATAATTAATAATAATAGTTAATTAATTTTCCTTACATGCAAATTAATGGCTGAATTGCTTTTCAAATTCAAAATACAATTCTGCATCCCATTTACAACCTCAAGTTTCATTACAATACACAGCTACTTTTAAATGCCTATCAATGGGAAAACATGCTTTTTGCCTGCATTATTTTGTTAAAACTGTGAAAATGATTTTTAAAATATAACGGCAGCTTTCACTGGAAATTTCATCTCAGTGCTCTGTTTTACAATGTGCCTGTCTGCGTCTCACTGAACCAGTTTATCACCCGGTTTATCTCTGTCACTCTCTCTCTGAACCTGTGGTTTAAATAACATTACCAGCAAACTTACGTCTGTTCCAACTAGTCAAAGTGACCAGATTGTGTGGAGATTGAGATTCAAATTAGATTCTTCAGAAATATCCCTTGACTGTCTCTTAAGCCTTTTACTGGAGTAATCCCTAACACTCACCCCAGCAGCCTGATGCTATAATTCCTAAAAGCAAATGCATAGAGGGGTTTAATAAGCAAGTGGTGGAAGAAGCATTCAGCTTCAGGCAAACAGACTCAGCCTTTTACAATTTCAACTGAAGCCCGTGATGTTGTTTTCACTGATGTTGTAATGCACTATGTAAAGGTTCTATAACCAAGTAGTGGAAAACCATTTGCATTATTAGCTATTCATTATTGTAAGCGATTTAATGATGTATTCTACTTTATTATAAAGCAGCAAAGAGCTTGCAATTATTTGGCAATGAGAATGAAACCATTGATCATAATGGCTCATAGTTGTGTTCAAAGATTGTCCTTTTCCCCTCTGTATCAAATGTCACCCTCCTATTTGTCCAGAATGACTCTTAAGAGACAGATGTATTGCTCTTTACTCTGAAACAGTCTAAAAAGGGGCAATGGACTCAATAGGTCTGTTTTATCCTATAGGATTCCCAACAAACACTATTAGCACATGTGAAGCTAGAAGTTGTTTTGTCATACTACCTAAAATTCTGCAGAACCCTAAATTCTGCAAAGTTTGGCAAATGAAAGTTTCATTCATTGAAAGCAATAGTATAGCTCACCCAAACATTCAATTGTTCAGTTATCACTCTTGTGTTGTTCTAAAGCAACACAAAAAAATAAAGCAACCTTCTTCTTTGGCAGGGTGTCAAATCCTGGTCCTGGAGGGCCAACGTGCTGCAGAGTTCAGCTCCAACTTGGCCCAACACACTTGCCTGGAAGTTTCTAGTTATCCTAAAGACCTTGATTAATTGGTTCAGGTGTATTTAACTGAACTTTCTGCAGAGAGCCAACGGCCTTCCAGGAGCAGAATTTGGACAACCCTGGTATACACCTTTGAAGAATTGTACTGGTTGCTTTTTTCCCATGCGATTACAATAAATGAGGACCACAACGGCACCAGAGAAGTAGGCCTATCACAAATGTGGACCATATGACTTACAGTATTTGCTACATCAGGGCTGTCCAGTCATGTTCCTGTAGATCAGCCTACCTGCAGAGTTCAGTTCCAACCTTGATCCAACACACCTGTCTGCATTTATCAAGTGCTCCTGAATATCACAATTAGTTGGTTCAGTTGTGTTTGATCAGGGTTGGAACTGAACTTTGCAGGAAGGTAGATTTCCAGGAACAGGACTGGGAACCCCTGGGCTACAGCATATTCCAAGAATAGGGATATCTTCCCTAGCTCACCCCAAAATTGGGTTCATTAGAAACACTCGTTCATTAGAAACATCCAACCTGAGAACTGAACATTCATTTGAGTCTGATCTTTTCGAAAAATCAGCTGATCCTCATGAAACAGGCCTGAATGGTTTGTTGACAAATTACACTCCACTTTTGAAGAACGGCTCACCTACTTGATCCAGTTGAATAACAGCCCACTGGAGGTGAAGAATATAAAATAAAAAGTTTTTGCCTACCATTATGGTGCTTTGTGTCTTCTTTGAAATTCGAAACTTTAGTACTTGTTCATTGTAAATAACAGCAGCCAGCACAGCCTTCAGAATTTCTTATTTTGTATTACATAAAAACAAAGGGGTTTGGAAGGCATAATGGTGAAATAATATTACAAAAATGATAATTTATTTTGGGTGAACTGTCTCTTTAAATACAGTATCTCACAGAAGTGAGTACACCCCTCACATTTTTGTAAATATTTTATTATATCTTTTCATGTGACAACACTGAAGAAATGACACTTTGCTACAATGTAAAGTAGTGTGCGTACAGCTTGTATAACAGTGTAAATTTGCTGTCGCCTCAAATTATTAATGTCTAAGGGGTGTACTCACTAAGGGGGACAGCAAATTTACATTGTTATACAAGCTGTACACTCACTACTTTACATTGTAGCAAAGTGTCATTTCTTCAGTGTTGTCACATGAAAAGATATAATAAAATATTTACAAAAATGTGAGGGGTGTACTCACTTCTGTGAGATACTGTATGTGCGAAAGGATATGTCTGACAAATCATTTGAGTTTGCTTTAATCTGAAGAAACACAGTGGATATGACAAATTAAATTGGTTGCTTCACACACAGATAATTAAATTTGCCAGAAGACCATGCACCCATCTTTTCACTTTCTGAGATTCTGTAATGCGTACATGCATCATCCATGAAATGACTGCACTGTAGGGTTTTGGAAATGCTGCATGTCTATCTCCAAATGTTCAGGCATGTTTTATGACAAGTGTGTTTGACTGCATTCAACTAAGCAAACAATAGTGTGTTATAATTCTAGCACTACTGAACATCAGCAGACAACCTTTTATCAGTTTTGAGAGGAACAAGCTAAAGTCTTATGAAAGTAGACTGACCACCTCAAGAATCCACTTTTGTCATGTTCAGCCATGTTGCTGAATGCCTACACATTGTTTTAAACCAGGGTTGCCCAATCCTGTTCCTAGAGATCTTTCTACAAACTCCAACCCTGATCAAAGACAACTGAGCCAGCTAAATAAGATCGCCAAGAGCACATGTAAATTACAGACAGGTGTGTTGGTGCAGAGTTGGAACTACTCTGCAGGTAGGTAGATCTCCAGGAGCGCAATTGGGAATGACTGTTTAATACAAGAGGTTCCCAGCCACGTTCCTGGATGTCTCCTTAATCAAACATAACTGATTCAGGTCATCGGCTCGTTATTAGAGACTCTGAGACTTGAAATGGGTGTGTCAGACAAAAGAGACATGCAAAATGTGCAGTGTTGGGGGGCCTCCAGGAACAGCGTTGGGAACCACAGTTTTAGACCAATAATAATGACCATGACACTATGTGCTAACAAATGCATAATCATTGGTTACCTTGACGAATAGACACATATCTTTTGTTGGCTGCCTGGAAAACAACTTGTGGGTGGCTCTCTTCCAGATCAAAGAGCTCATCTTTCCCTGGCCTTGAACAGCGGCCAGACTTCAGGGTGCCAGTAGGGCCCGTTGGTGAGAGAAACTTGCCCTCACAGTCCTTAAAGGCCAGCTTTCCAGACTTGAGTTCGAGGGTGAAACTAGTGTTAGGCCTGTGCTCCATTACCAGCTTACCATCATTGCTGAGAAAGCGGTTGTCACAAGTCTTCAGACTGTACTTCTCATCCAGGTAGACCAAAGTGATCAGGGAGTCCACGCCCCAGGGGATGTTGCTGTCCATGCAGAGTTTGTTGTCTCTGGTGGACAAGCGTGCGTAGCGCTTGCGGGATACACTTAGCAGGTTGGCTTGTGGGTGAAGGGCAAGATGCATTGCCCACAGTTCAGATTCTCCAATGGTCTGGGCAAAGCAGGATAGATATTCTGCAGAGCCTCCAAAATAGCGCAAATATGGCTCAGACTGCAAGGTCCAGCGTCCACCTGACTGCATCACAAGCAAGAAACGGCAGGATGTGTTTGGCACTTCCTCCTCACATCTCACCTTGCCATCTTTATCTGTGGCCAGATAACGTCCGAGATGACTGCGCAAGAAAACCACCTGGCTGTCCTGATCTTGCTCCAGGGTCCAGATCTGTTTCTTCGTCATGCTGGTTCCAGATGCATTTACCTTTAACCCAAATGCCTCTGCTGTGAAGTAACGGTTTTCGTAATTAATAAGTCCAAACTGGAGCTTTAAAGCCATACTTATTCCATTTGTGGACATTGTGACCAGGCAGTTGCCAAAGGATTGTTTTAGATGTTTTGAATTGCAGATTAAAAATGCTGAAATGACAATAATATGCCCTTGACTCTCCTCAGATGCTATTAAAAGGTCATTTCAAGTTTCTTCCCTGCTCTGAACGTTGAGTTTCTTTTCCGTTTATTTCCTTGTCCACTCAGACTCAACTACAGATTAAGGGTGTTTTCCTTGTGGGTTTTCTTGTGTTGGATTATTTATCATTAGAGCAGCAGACCCAGGCTACACTAGTTTACCTTTAGCTACTTCTCTGCATTCACACAGGTGACTGCCTGCTGCTTCCTAATCAGCCTGGATTAAACTCAGCAGGGCGCAGCACCTCAATCCAACAAGCTGCTGACATCATACGCACCACATCTCTGACTCCTCCCATTTGTCCTCTGGCAGATCTCTCTTTCTCTCTCCCCCTCCCTCACTCTTTCCCTCCCACCCTCTCTCTCTCTCTCCTAGTTTTCAGTCCCAACCCTTCCTTTCTCTTTATACACTGGCTTGTTCTCTTGGGAGTATCCCTTTTGGATGAAATATATTTCTGTTCCAGTGAGAAATAATACAATATTTTGATACATTTTGGACATTTGTTCTGTACCTCTTACATTTGTATGGTAATGTCACGGTTTCTGAGCAGTTTTTAAAAAAGAATTCTGCTTATTTGACCTTTCTTATTTCCCAGTCAAATGTGTATTCTTTAACCTGATGATCATGATTTATGATCTCTCTCTCACAGCACCTGTTGATCTGTGTCCTTATAAGGGTATTACTGACCCTATTACTGACACTACAAGGTTTCAAATATGCTACAAATTGATGTCCTATTATTTTTGCCAGACCTGTTCCTGTATTTAAACAACATATACTCAAATCAAACTGTTTAGCTATATCCCACATTTGTGTGTAACTATTTTATTACATGATTTTGATTTCATGATTTCACTGCTATATAGACCTTCTGTAGCTCCACCCAATTTCAGTGCTGCATTCCTTGGCTTCCGTCTTCCGTTTGTATTGCCACAGTGTGAACATAAGGTCATACAAATTTATGAATGAATGTCATTTTGTCACGTGTACGTTTCTGTCTAGTTCCTGTTTGCCCCTATTTGGTTCATTTCCTGCTCATTTAGTTAATCATCTTTCATTAGTTCCCACCTGTGTTGTATTAATCATCTCGTTTGCTCCTTAGTTTGCCCTCAGTTATTAATGAATTTATTTAGTAAATTAATGTTGTTGATTTATTGGTCTACGTGTGTTGATGCTATTCAGTTCTCCTGTTCTTTGTGTTTGAAGTTATAATTAAAGTCTATTTACGTTTACTCGTTCTTCGAGCGCTTTACCACAACCACGTGACAGAATCCAGGACCCATAACAAATTAAGATGATGGCTAAGGAAAAGCTGTGTGCGCTGCGGCAGAGTGGTCGGACGTCGGAGAGATATGTGGAGGAATTCCTTGCGCTTTCCAACGAGGAGAGCTGGCATGTCACTTGGAGCGTGTTTCCAGCTGGGGCTGGACGAGGATATAATCTGCTGTGATCTCTCCACATGTGAATTTCCCCAGATCGAGCTGATTAATCTCGTTCTCTATTTAAATAATTCCGACTTCGAGGTGGAAGAAGTCAATAGAAATTCTAAGTTTCCTCGTCCAGCCCCCTCTGGAACAAGCCGTGCCTCCCCAGCTCACCTCGCACCAGGAACACACACATACCTCGCCAACGGCTCCGACCACCTGCCCAAACCGAGGCATCCCCATGTTCTCCTAAGCTCCTCCCTAGTCCTCAGCCCAGGATCGCCGGCTGCTTGGAAGTCAAGATGGCCGGCCGATCATCTCTCAGGCCCGCCGGCTGCTCCGAAGTCTCGCTCGCCAACCACTCAGAAGTCAAGATGGCCGGCCGATCATCATTCAGGCCCGCCGGCCGCCGAGGGCTCAACGCTGATGGACATGGCGCTGCCCCCGGAGTTCACAGCCCCTATCCTCTCTCCAGAATGCGCTCGAGAAAGCTCTCCCTCGTCTCCGTTGTTCCCGTCCAGCTTTCTATCGTCTCCTGAGTCTCCTTCGCCTCAGCTGGTCCCGTCCAGCCCTCCTTCGTCTCTAGAGCGCCCCCCAAAGCCGGCTCCTCGAAAGCACCCGCCAGAGCACCCTCCAGAGTGTCCTCCGGAGTGCCCTCAAGTGCCCGCTCCTCCAGAGCGCCCCCCAGGATTCCTAGAGTTCCCCAAGAAATTTTTTTTTTGGGGGGGGGGGGACCATAT
This sequence comes from Sinocyclocheilus grahami, assembly GCF_001515645.1. Lineage (NCBI taxonomy): Eukaryota > Metazoa > Chordata > Actinopteri > Cypriniformes > Cyprinidae > Sinocyclocheilus > Sinocyclocheilus grahami. The sequence continues at coordinate 322,183 of NW_015506439.1, read as the reverse complement.
ACCCGTGGCCGAGCCGGCTAAGGCTGGAAGATCCGCCATGGCCTCCTGTGTCCCCTGATCCGCAATGCCCTCCTGAGCTACCAGCTCCGCCATAGCCTCCTGAGTCCCCTGCTCCGCCATGGCAACCTGAACTGCCTGCTCCGCCATGGCCTTCTGAGTCCCCTGCTCCACCATGGCAACCTGAACTGCCTGATCTGCCATAGCTCCCTGATCCCGGCCAGGGCGCCTGCCCCCCCCCCCCCCCCCCCCCCGCTCTGTCACGGCGG